>NW_005843858.1:0-36231 GCF_000455745.1 Alligator sinensis | reverse complement strand
AGATAAGGATGCTGCCATCAGTCAGTGTAAGTTTATCTTGGTATCAAGTACGAACAGCATGTAAGCTTTACACTGAAGGCAGTTTTCACAAAAACATATTTTACTGGGATTTTATTGATTGATACAAAGCTATTTGTTATAATTTCATGACTAGATCTTCATTCTTCGGCACACATGTAAGTCAAGGTTCCTAATCCCAGAAGAACTGTTTTAAAAGACTGAGATGGTAAACAATTAATAACAAGGTGAGTGAACAGGCACAGCAAACATGGAAGTTTAAAGCAGTTTGCTGGGAGCAAGAGGAGAAAGAGGAAGAGGAGCCAGGCACCAGATCCTGCTCCTGGAAGGTAAGTGCGCCAGGGCTGTCTGTCTTGGTGAGTGTTTGTTTGGTGGGCTGTGTGTTTGGGCATGTTTATAAGCCATTCACAAGTCAATTCATAGTTTGCCACCTCCCTCTTTGAAGGGGAACCTTTTAAGGTAAGTTCTTTCTTTAATTAAGAGCAACTAATCTACACAATCAGTGTATATCTAAAATTTAGCAGTTAGAGCATACTTAAGTCCTTTACTAAACTACAGACTAGAGCCAGTGGGGAGTTAGCTAGGGAGTTTGCCCAGAAACCTTCACCTTCCTTCACTGTAAGCTTGGTGAAAGGAAGCAGGTTAGCAAGGAAAATGGAACCTTTTGCAACCAAAAAGCAGGCCAGTTTACAGGAGAGCTTGCTAGGGAAGTTCTGCTTGGAAAGAGGGACAGGAAGAGATAGGCAGCAGATTTAAGAGACCCAGAGAGATGGTTTGAGGATGCTTCAATGCCATAGCCACTGTCATTGCCAGCTCTTTTTCTGCTTGCACCTGTGAGGTGTCTCCAGGCAGGACCACAAACCAGTGAGGCTTCCACCCAAGTCGTTGTTTGGCACTGCAGGGACTATGGTTTGCAAGTTCCTTCCAGCAACAGCCAGATTGGGGAGTGCTTGCAATATGAGCAGTGCCTCCTGGAGACTTTAGAAAGCAGGTAAGAGAGCTACAGGAAGAGGTGCTGAGGCTTCAAAGCATACGCAGCCATGAGGAGGTTCATTTATTCAATGCTAGAGGAGACCTCTAGGACTCTGGAAGAAGGACTGCCAAAGGTGCCACTAGAGAAGGAAGAGGACAGACACCCAGGAAGGTGAAAGCTTGAAGCTTGTGACCTCTGGCAGGGGGGTGGGAAAGAGGTTCAGCAGAAGCTGACTGTACTTTAAATAAACTCTGCTGAGGGAGCACGAATGAACCAATCCAATATGCAGGAAAGCTACCAAATATGACAGAAGACCAGCTTGGATTAGCAGGGAATTCTTAAGTGAGATAAAACTCAAAAAGGAAGCTTGCAAGAAGCGGAAACTTGGACAAACTACTAGGGAGGACTATAAAAGTATTGCTCGGGCATGCAGGGATGAAATCAGGAAAGCTAAAATGCAATTTGAAATGCAGCTAGCACGGGACTTACAAGGGTGACAGATGATACAGAAAAGGCTGAAGTACTCAGTGCCTTTTTTTACCTCAGTCTTCAGAAGCAAAGTCAGTCACCAGACTTCTGCACCTGGCAGCACAGTTTAGAGAGGAGGTGTACAGCCAACAGTGGTGAAAAAATAAGTTATGGACTATTTAGAAAATCCAGATGTATAGAAGTCCACAGGGCCAGACAAGATGTACCCAAGGGTGTTGAGAGTTGGCTGATGTGATTGCAGAGCTGACCATTATCTTTGAAAGCTTGTGGTGACTGGGAGAGGTCCTGGATGACTGGAAAAGAGCAAATATAGTGCCCATCTTTCAAAAAGGGAAAAAGGAAGAGGGCAAGGAAAAGGGCAAGTCATACCTGACCAACCTGATTGTCTTCTATGACAAGATGACTGGCTCTGTGGATGCAGGGACAGCAGTGGATGTGATGTACCATGGCCTTAGCAACGTTTTTGATACAGTCTCCAACAACATTCTGGCAAGCAAGCTAAGGTACGGTTTGGATGAACAGACTGTAATCTATTACAGTAGTAATCAATGGCTCAATGTCTAGCTGGTAGCCAGTCAGTATCAAGTGGAATGCCTCAGCGGTTGATCCTGGGGTCAGTTTTGTACAATATCTTCATCAATGATCTGGAAGATGGGATCAAGTGCACCCTCAGCAATTCTGCAGAATACACCAAGCTGGAGAGAGTAGTAGATATGCTGGAAGATAGGGCTAGGATTCAGCGACCTAGACAAATTCGAGGATTGGGCCAAAAGAAATCTCAAGAGGCTCAATAAGGACAAGTGCAAAGTCCTGAACTTGGGATACAGCAAATCCCATGTACCGGTACAGTCTGGGGATCGACTAGTAAAATAGGTACTTTGCAGAAAAGGACCTGGGGGTTACAGTGGACAATAAGCTTATGAGTCAACAGTGTGCCCTCGTTCTCCAGAAGGCTAACGGCATACTGGACTGCATTAGTAGAAGCACTGCCAGCAGATGGAGGAAAGTGATTATTCCCCTCTATTCAGCACTGGTGAGGCCACATCTAGAGTACAGTGCCCAGTTTTAACTCCCCCCCCAAGAAAGGATGTGGACAAATTGGAGAAAGTCTAGCAGAGGACAATGAAAATGATTAATGGGCTGGGGAACATGACTTCTTAGGAAAGGCTGTAGGAAATGAGCTGGGAAATGATCTTATTTAGTCTGGAGAAGAGAAGACTGAGAGGTATTGATAGCAGCCTTCAGCTTGAAGGGTGGTTCCAAAGAGGTTGGAGCTAGACTGTTCTCAGTGGCATATAATCAAACAAGAAGCAATGGTCTTAAGTTGTGGCAAGGGAAGTTTAGGTTAGATATGAGGAAAAAAACTCTCTCACAAGGAGGGTTAGTAAAGCACTGTAATAGAGAGGTTGTGGAATCTCCTTCCTTGGAGGTTTTCAAAACCCAGCTACACAAAGCCTTGACTGGGATGATATAGTTGAGGATGGTCCTGATTTGAGCAACGAATTGGACTAGATGTCCCCCTGAAGTTCTTTCCAACCCTAATTTTCTATTATTCCCTGAACAGTACCATTTCAGAATGCAGATGCTGAACTTAAAGAATAAGCTGTTTTCAAGTAAACACTTCTAAAGAGTAGTTGATGTACATGCTGCTCCTGGAAAGCATGCCAATGCTCAAATCAGCAAACATGTGCTTACTCACCTATTTGGCTACTCACATGCTTCAAATCAAGCACTGCAGGATAAGAGCCACATTCAGCTTGCCTCCCTGGATATCAAAGGGCTTTTAACACTGCAAAACCTGAGGTCAGTTCATCTTACCTTCAATTATATTTTAATTGAATACATTGTTTTATGAAGTTGCTCAGTACGTTAGCAGACGTGATAGTGGACTCACCATTGTTTGGCATCTTTAAGGTAAGATTAGATAATTTATTAAAAACAGAGATAAATATTTTTTTTGACTAGCCTTCTAGAGATTGTACAAGTGGAAGGTAGAGAGAATGGTTAGGCTAGATGGTCATGGAAGTTTGTTTTGGCCTTGGAGTCTATTTCTATGTAAACGCCATTGGAAATGGAGAGAAAAGTTTTGCATTGCTTTCAACATGCTTGTGTCATCTATGGCACAACTTTTTTGGCTCACTGGGATTAAGGAAGATTTCTCCCTCTTTGCAGGGGTATCTCTTCGGTTCTCTGAATGTGGCACACAATAATTTAGTCTCCTGAAGGTTGAAATATTTTGGCTTAACCCAGGTTATCTGACTCAATAGAAATAGTGAAATTTAACAAATTAAAAATCCTGGAGGTCAGACAAGGTGATCTAGTGGTTCCTTTTGGCATTTAGTTCCAAGGCGCTACACCATTCTATATCTCCTACGTAGAAAATAAGTGAACAGTCTATAGCTATACACTGAGACATCCTGAGTCTCTGCTTTTAGAACACCTTAGTCAATTTCAAGGGAGCATGAGTCTATGAAGATTACATACAGCGCACTAAAATTATTCCTGTCTGTAACAGGGGCTCAGGCATGAGCCCTGTTGCTGCATGGGTTTCAGGTGAGGATGACCCACGATTGCACCCTGCCAGGTGAAGGGAGTTTCACATCAAGGGAGGGGTGGGATGATTAGCTTGCCATGGGTGACATACATCCAGCCACGGGGCAAACACCTTTTGCCTTCGGGCACTGGAGGAGAGACCACTGGGACCCTGGAAGAAGGAAGAAGAGAAACCTTACCTGTGATCCCAAGGAAAGCCGGAATCTTGGAACTCCGGACAACAACAGGTCACCACAAGTCTAAATACTCCACCGGGAACCCCAACCAATCTGGTGAGTGTGGGGAAAGACTGCAAGGCTCTGGGACACAGCTCTTCTGGGAACCCCAAGAGCTAAAGAGAGAGGCTTCGGGACAGGGCTCAGGCGGCAGGAGCTAGACGGAGCAACCAACTTGTGAAGGCAGCTAAGATACCAGACCGGCAATTCAAACAAGCAAGGGAGCAGCAAGGACAGCTTCCAGCATGAGCCGTGAGAGATGCGGAGAGCATATTCCGCTCTTAAGGCTTTTTAAACCCCAGAGACTCTGGCAATTACAAAGTATCCCTCAGCTATCTAGAGTCCTTATCTGTGGCTTGGAATGCCCTTGCTAATGAGGTAATTAGTGAGGAGACTGTCACAATACAGACTCCTGCTGTGTAAATAAAGGCTACTGTGTGAGAGTTTACTATCCAGGTGGGTGTAGTGATTCCTTGCTCAGATACCATCACTGACTCCCTCTTTTTCATTTAAGTCGTGGCAGGTGAGTTTAAAGGGAGACTGAGCTGGGAGTGACCCTCCACTCTCACACTGTCAACAAGTAATAAGATAGTTTTCTTGAGAACCAAACCATGGAACATAGAACAGAAAGAGACTTATCAAATGCAGGCTACCTACAACATCACCTAAAAAAAAATTCTACACACAATACGTATGTCTTGCAAACAAGTCCATACTGTCATAATTAGAGGCAGCAAGCCAGAAGCTGTGACCCTTTACCTTGATTAATTTCAGCTCGGGAAGGACCCAAATGTTTTTTCTGCTGGGCATTTTTGGCAAGAAGTGTGTGCTTGTCATCAGTCCCCGTATCAAGCTCAGAAATGGTGACAGCGAGGATTCTGCAGAAGTTTGCAAGTTGCTGTTGATCAAAACTGGATACTAGACTTGCAAGATTGGGTATATCATCTAACTGTATCATTTCCTAGATGAGACAAATGATTGGTTGATGATCTGATATAATACGCCCCAAAGCTCTTTTTAAATAAGAGCATTCACAAAGGAACATAAAAAAGAAAAAGCCAAGGGAAGTGGGTTGAGGTGGGTTGTATTTTCCTGACAGGAACTTTTTTTCAGTTTAATTTTATGGATGATAGATCTGTATATCATGGTTGATAGATCTAATAATTGCTGTTGAAGGGAACAGTTGCAGATGTTTATTTTGGCATATCTAAACTAGTAATGGTGGATGCCAGGGAGGGTACTGAATAGGTGAAAGATCACTTCAGTTATACCGCTATTCCTTGTTTAACGTCATAGTTACGTTCTTGAAAAATGTCACTTTGAGCAAAACAATGTTAAGCAAATCCAACTACGGCACAGTACTTACCTATTAGCAGGCAGCAGCCAAACAATGTTATAACTGAACATTGCAAAACTTTAAATAAGTATGTTCTCTAATAGATCAGCGACGTAAAAACAAAACAATGTTAACTGGGACGACGTTAAGTAAGGAGTACCTGTATCTGGTTCAATGCTCTCCCTCTATAGCATCCACCCCTAGCACTATCAGAGACAGAATCTTGGGCTATGGACCACTGATCTGACCCAGTATGGCACTTCTTGTGTTCTTGTGTTAATGGGATAGAAGGGGTATATGGACAGCAGAAGGTAAAGAGTCCAAAATACAGCTGTGAATTCAATCTGTAATTATGATTCCTTGTGTTTACCAATTCCAGAGATGCAAAATTTACACTATATTTTTCAGTGAACTTTTAAGCAAAGACTAAGCTAAACTATTCTGAAGTTTCATTAATTTGTTCTGTACCTCCAAGTTCATTAAGTTAAATAGATGGGAACTGTCTGATACAAGTTTGGGTAGAGGGGACTGAAGCTTACTTTCATTGTTCACACTATTATTTGTCTGTTTTTTAAAAAAAATAGCAAAACTGCATTATTTGAAGTAGTATTTTTACTCACAAGTATAAAAGCTTGTGTCAAAATATTTTAAATTTATTGTGTACCTATAAGACAGCATTGTTCTAATATTCAACAACACTTCATAAAATTGCAGATAGCAAGTGAGATCAACCTAAGAGCCACCATGGGACATGCTTTTTGCCAACTTTTAGCAAATAAGCTCTTGTCAGGATAATATGAAAGCAGTTTAGTTTGATATGTTTTTCAGTTTGTAATAAGGCTAAACAAAGCCCCCAGTTCAACAAATAAAACTGCATCAAGTTACAACAGTTGTCCCCGAGCCAGTTCCAAGATGCAGGTAGATGTGACCTGAAATATAAACATGGCAGAATCTTGGATAGAATACATGGTCTCAGGCAGTACTTTATCTATAAAACATGACATGGTAACAAAAGGCAAATTTGTTTCATACTAGGTTTGTGAATAGGCACTAATGGCAGGGAACCTTACTTTTTTTTCTAGTGTGCAACTTCCAAATGATCCCAGAAGAGCAAAACAGTGCAAGTGGAAGGTCAGAGAAGAAGCATCTGGTCAGGAGGTCTACTAAAAACCTCACATGGGGAAATCAGAAATAAGTTTCTTATATGAATGAATTGCAGGTGACTTGTTCTTAGTTTGTAAAATAGACTGTTTGGCTTATGTAGCTATTAACACTCCTCATAAAAAGCTGCTACCTCACCTATATGAAAGTTGTAGTTCATGCAAAAAGTTGTGGTTCATTGATTCATTAAAACAATTTTGATTAACACTGATCAGCATCTTTGAAGCCCTAACAGGTTGATTACAAAGGAATTCCGAAATTTCTTAAATAGTCACACAATTGGGGTTATAAAAAAAAATCGTTATCAAACCTTTTTAACTCCCAGGATGTCTTCGATAAGGGTTGCTGTTTGCAGGAATGTCTTTTTGTTTGTCATCAGTGTAAATAGGAACAAAACAAAATCATTTCTTTCTGCCAATCGTTTAGTGACTCCTTCCGTCTGGAATGGTAAGGAATAGTTAACATGCCCCCATACATGACAGAACCTAGCACTACCAAATCAGATGTGACAAATTTCTCACTTACTCCTGTGGCTAGATGAGGTATAGTTTAGTGACTGACACTAGCAACTAGATCTCACCTGAGACTAACATGAGGTCTTCAGAAACTTCATGCCGTAGTCTGAAAGCCGCCTTCCTAATCTGAACTGCTTCACTACTTGAATCAAAATTAAATGCCTGGGCCCTACATTAGCTCTATGCCTTACCTCCATACTGGAGTAACTTCTATCAGATATTTTATAAAAACTGAACTCAGACTTTTGCCAGAAATACTAAAGCTGTCAGCTAAGTAGATTTTGAGCAACAGGGTCTGGCTCTAATGAAATCATTGACAGAACTTGCATAGTTTTCAGAAGGGTCAGGATTTCATTTCAGTATCTGAGGCCAGGATGTTTGTTTGAATCATTATAATTTATTCCAAAGGGTTCTGTTAAGAGTGCTGGAAAAAAATGTGACCTACTCTTGCTGCACTTGTGCCACTGCTACTGTGATACTGAACTGATGCACTTTCTATTTATAACTTAGCTATAAAAATAGTTTATGTGGAATCCTGAAGTAATCTCCAGACAGCACAAACACTGAAATCAGCCAGCAGTTATTTTATGAGTTGGAATTTTTATTTTTATTATTTATAACAAAATATTTTAGTAAGTTGGCTGGTCAGTTTTATTTGACTGAAGAGAAAAAAATAAAAATAAAAATGTGGATATATATATTCATTGTTGCCCTCTCCACTAGTATTCTGAGAACATCACCTGTTAATATTTTTCAAGAGAAAGCCAGTTTCTCTGAAACTGCTTCCACTCAATGACCACCCAAGACCATATAATCATTACTGTATTATAAAGTTTCCCAGGATTACAATAATCTATATACTGGACTCAAAGGACTAAGTATGAAATACTGAATATCTGTTACTTGTAACAAATGTTAAAAAACATATTATACATGCAATTTAGGCTTCTTAACTTGCCTTTAAAATTATCTCTGTGTGTCTCTAACCTGTAGCCCTTCCTCAGGGCTGAACTTTCGCTGATTGACAAAAGGATGTTCTGCACATAAAATATTTACAGGATCAGACCTAAAACATTTTTAGCCAACACTGAACAGGGCACAAACCATTCAGGTTAAAATGTAGGCACACATTTCTTTCTAATTTTGAAATTTCAATTTCCAAGTACAAGAGCTGAAAATAACTCTCTCATGGGAACATTTTCATGTAGACAAACACCCACAGTGCATGGTAGAATTACTAGATACACAGATGCTTCAGAATTACTGAAATGCCTATAAATAAGACATAACTTCAGTAAACATGAGTGAAGGAGGGAGGGAATATTGCAAGTCTTATAGGTAACCAGACTTTGGCAAGTGTTGCAAAACAACTCTAAAACCATTCCAGTTTTTTCTCTTTAAACTTGGGTTTTAAAGCATGCATTTTGATTTCCTTACCAGGTTACATACAGACAACACTGAGGTATGTAATGAGTTTGCCATGAAAAGTTTATACTTACGCATATGCAAGTGTTATACAATATGCTCAAACAGTCCTTAATCAGGTCATCACTTACTACAAAGCAGAAGAAAGACGCCAATTAAATATAGTTTCCTGGACTGTTACTTTATAAACTACAGCCACAGAGCACTTTGTATCACATTTATAAAGTCAGTAAGACCATCTGAAATCAAGATATAAAATAAGCAAGGTGTTTTGCAGGTAAGTTACTAATGGAACACAGCAGTCTAGTCCAAGAAGTTTACAGGTTGGAGGAAGTGTTTTAGGGCACATTAGTACAGCTCCATTTCTAAACCTCTGTTGAAGCAACAGCCTTCTAACCCCCTTTCCCCCAAGAATGTGGTTTCCGTCAAGATTTTTGTTCAGAACGAATAAGGCATCTTGGGGTAGAAGGAGCTTTTGACAGATTCCACCTTTACTTTTGAATTATTAGTTTGAGAAGCAAGGGATATACCTTGATAGTATAAAGATCAAAGAGCATCAACAACGCAGAAAATGAAAAATTTAAGTATTACACCTGAGCTGTACCAGCAGAAAAACTGCTCTGAAGTGACCGTTTTGCTTTGGCATGTTCCTTTTAATACAGTTTGGAAATATTGCTCTTTATCTCAGGCTATGAAACAGAAGTCACTGAATGGAGCAATTCAGTTGTGCCATGACGTGATGTGATCTCTCTGCTTCCCATTGTGCCAGACCCGAACTACAGGATAATGGCGAAAGCAGGGTCTTCCCCTGCCCAGTCAGCTCCACAGGGCTGACTGAGCAGGAAAGCACTTTTACCCACCCAGCCAGACCCACAGCATGAGTCTGGCACAGCAAGAAAAAGCCACAACGAAACAGACATCTGCCAAAACAAAGAAGCAGTCTATTACTACTTTTTGTTGCACCACTGACTTTCCTGTCACATGGCACAACAAAGGGTAGGGATGTCTATTTGCTGTGCCCCACGTCCCTCCACTGGGCTGCAAGCACCTAGGAACCAAGCCAAGTGGAGTGGGGTGGGGCACAGTTCCCGGGGCTGCACTCTGCCTCCCTCCACTTGGCTCAGCATCCAGCGGCTCACAGCCCTGCGGAACTCAGCCCGGTTGTGGGAGGCAGAATGCAGCCCCATCTTTGCCCGCCTCCTACCACCAGGCTGAGCTCCATGGGGCTGGTAGAGCCCATTGGAGCACAGTCAAGCAGCTGGAGGTGGGGAGAGCTAGGGCTGCGCTCCCCACCAGGCTGAGCCACATGAGGCTGCTCAGAGCCACTGGGAGCGCATCCCTGGCTCTCCCCTGCCTCCCCCAACCTAACTGCTACTTCAAAACTCAAAACGAAACCCTTCTGTTTCGTTCTGATTTTGCTGTTTTGAGCTCGAAACGAGTCGAAGCAGTGTCGAAATGAAACAGCCAAGGAAATTTTGCAAAATTTTACGAAGGAGCCGCAGCAGAGCCTAGTGTGGAGCAGGCTCCAGCAGACTGCCCAGTGGCAGTGGGAGGGGAGGGTGCTTTCCCCATCGTGCTCAGCTGCAGTTTGTCACCGCTGCTGCCAGCCTGGGCCCTGTGGCGGCTCCAGGCTCACCCGACCGGCTGAGCGATGGCAGCGGCAGGGCACGAATTGCTGCTGGGCTGGGGGAAAAGCAGCCGCTCCCCCTCCCGCCACTGGCACTCCCTGCAGCAGCCGCTTGGAACCCACGCGGGGCTGCCTATGCCCGCTCTCTGTTGCTACCACTGCCCCATGGGCAGCGGGGACATGGCGGAGAGTCAGGACAGCCCTGTGCGGGCTCTGGGCGGCTGCCTCAGGGAGCATCGGTGGTGGAAGGGGAAGGAGCTGCTTTCTCTCCCCCATGCTGAGCAGCAGCTTGCTCCCCACTGCCACCGCTACTCAGCCCAGATGGGCGAGTGCAGGGTTGGCAGGGTCAGGGCTGCTCGTGGTCATCCTCGCCGATGCCATGGGGCTGGGACAGGCAGGGATGGGAGCGAGCAGGCACATGGCAGCCAGGCAGGAGCACGGGACCTGCACTGGTGCATCGGGGCCAGCACCGGCAGGGCCCAGAGCAGGCAGCAGGAGCGCAGGGTCCCAGCTGACTGGGGCTCTATGGAGCTGGGCCAACTCCCCTCTCTCCCTGCTGGCACAGTGCAGCCTGGCTCCATAGACCCCTGCCAGCCCATGCCCCATGCTCCTGCTGTCCTGCTCTGGGGCCCGCCAGGGCTGGCCTCGGGACACCAGTGTGGGCCCCACGCTCCTGCATGCCCGCTAGCTTCCATTCTCCCCATTCCCGCTTTCTCCACCTTCCTGCCCACTGCCCACCTCCCATCCCCTTCTTACTTGAATTTCCCGCTTGGGACAGGGAGATGCAAATAGCCCCACAGTCCCAGGCCAGAAGCCTCTGCTAGCCAGGGGCTTCTGGCTGGGGGGCGGGGCTGGGCAGGCCCTGCTATTGCAGGAGCCTACCAGGGCTTCCCTTGGGTCCTATTGCCCCTGGCTGCTGTTATCTTTGACAAACAGCTGGGGCAGATAAATATTAATTTTCTAATATTTTGCCATACTTTGCCCACCCCTGCTGTAAATTCTCTGGAGAAGGAGACCAAGAACCTGTAAAATCAAGCATACAAGATCCTATAAATTATGCACTTACTTTTCTGTTTCTTTTTTTGTGTAATCAAAGTTGGCCTCATAAGAATTTCCACTAGAAGCTGTGAAGATAAGGTAATTAATTGATGGTGGAGTCATCTTAATAGAAATAATCAATACAGCAAATTGCCTTATTGACTTTTAATGCCAAACACTAATATCAATCCAAAATCTATTGAAATCCTTCTAGAAGTTGTGACAAATAGTGAGAGTGAACCATTAGAATCAAAGTCACTTCCAATGGTCTGAAATAAATGTTTAGCTCTTTTTCTGTTTTTGAAAGAAGTCAGGCTGAGGCTGATATACATGATGTGGAAGGTTGCCAGAGTACATCAATTTCTGTGCTCCAGCACACAATTAATTGAGTCTGTTTCAACTGGCTGGACGTCCAGTGTGCTGGAGCAGGCTCCATGCATGTGTATAGGAGCCCATAGGTACTGCATCTCCTACAAAGCCCTGAAAACTATGAGTTTTCTTCTACCTGATCCAATCTCTCCTCTAACCCCAAGCTCAAAACATTATTTTCTGCTCCTGTTACCAAATGAAAAACCAAAACAAGCAGCAGGAAAATGGAGAACAGAGAGGCAACCATTTACACATTTATGTTCTGTGAAATGCACATAAATAAGCAAACTGAAAGAGGAAAAGAAGATGTTTCCATAATCTTGTTGTAGTACTTGGTAGATCAGGACATCATAAGGAGTAAAAGAAGATTACCATGACTGCTTTTTTAGCTTGCTCACTTGAAATATCCTCATTTTTTTCAAAAGCACTCAGCACTGGCCAAACTGCTGAAATTAGTATGAGTTGTACCATTGACTTGGAGAAGCAAAGTTAGCTGAACTCCAAATATTACTGAAAACCCCTCTACTGTTTCATTCCCTGGTGGTAACAGCAGGTAGCTGTGAAAACATCAGATTTAAAGAAAAAGCCTGGCAGGAAAAAAGAGCAGCTTCCTACCAACACTGCAGTTTGCTTTGCAATCCTTCATAGAAGAAATTTTGGACAAGCATTAAACATAGATCATTTTTAAAAGTTCTTGTATGAAAAGCCTAAATTCCATAAAAAAAATTAGAAATACATATAAAAGCATTTTAAATGCCTCCATTTGAGTAACTGATGATTTTCATGTTCTACTGATTTTACATGATAGGAACCAAAATCAGCACAGCCTATTTCAAACAAAATAGTATTTAACCCCCCCCCCCCCCAAAATGTATTATTAAAGGAAAGAGGCAGTTAGCTTAAAACAGCAAAATGGAAAAAAGCAGAAAAAGTCAGGCAAAAAGTGAATCAGCTAGTGATTCGGGTTAAGAAAATTACCAATGTCTGAGAAAGGCAAAAGCAACAGCTTAAGTCCTGTTATCATATAGTTGAGAAATCTTGTATTAGTGAAGTACGCCAC
Organism: Alligator sinensis; assembly: GCF_000455745.1. Classification (NCBI taxonomy): domain Eukaryota; kingdom Metazoa; phylum Chordata; order Crocodylia; family Alligatoridae; genus Alligator; species Alligator sinensis. The sequence continues at coordinate 23,452 of NW_005843858.1, read as the reverse complement.
AGAATTAGGAAATAAAACTGTCTCAATTTCATTTTAAACAATTACTACTTGGTTTTAAGCGAACCCTCCCTTCTTCCCTCTTGAAACAAAAGACTGGAAGTTAGATGCACAATCTCTTCTAGACATGCAGGTATATTCCTAATAAGGAATATGAGGTAAGGGATATGAGGTGTGCCAATATATTGGTGCCATATTGGAACACTTTGTCCAAGCGCATAGGCTGCCTGTGGCCAGGAATACAGCTCGGCAGCATGTAGGTAAGTCTGTGGAGGGGATGGGGGGGGAGGGAGAACAGATTGAGGCCCCCACGGTGAGGGACAGAGTGGGGCAGGGACTTGGATGAATGGTACCCTGGGGCCAGGGCAGGTAGTGGAACGGAGCCATGGGAGGCTCGTTCAGGGGTATGGGGGGCTTCCTATCACTGCACCCCCCCTCCCCAGGGGAGGCATTGGGAGCATGTCCCACCAGATTTGTGAACAGGGCAGAGGTGGGCTGCCTGCTGAAGGCTCGGGCTCTGCACCCTGCTGCCTTTGTCCTGGGAGCTGCGCAACACCATGTTGTGCCTCCCACCTTTGGGCGGGCAGAGAATGCAGAACAGCCAGCGCGCAGCTCCCAGGGCAGAGGCAGTCAAACCCCAGTTTATTAGGACAGCTATGTATCTGTCTAGCTATGCATCTGTCTAGCTATTTGCTAGCATATGATCCTGTAGAAATAAACTTATTAGCAGCATTACTTTCAGTCCAGCAAATCTCATAACAATTAAAGGTTTGGCTTTGATATTTAAAGTATTTTCCAAGTAAAGAAACCCATCTTGTAGTTAAAGAGCAAATGGATTGTGAATTAATGAAATGTCATGTTGACCGTATACACGCCACTGAACTTGTTCGCTCAAATTCCACCCCCAGACCCATGTTTTGACAATGGCACAGTACTCAGGGCACTGAGATTCCTGGACAGAACGCACTTGAGACATACTAAGTATTACCTGAATAGCTTACAAATGTTCCTAGCAGAAATTGGGATCCTTAAAAATATTTATACGACTCCTTTCTTTTCAAATTATGCAAGATATACAAATGATCCGGAACTTCTTACTTGAAATAATGATTAACTTGATCTGCTAACTGTTTACCCACTACCAAGAATTTGTAGATCACACTGACATATCAGTCAGCAATATAAAGTAAGGTACTGTTGTTAAAGTCACAAGATCTAGACCAGAAACTTACCAAGTCTTTCATACCACATATGGGGATTGGAAGAGTAGGGAGTTTCTTGCTTTTAACCACATATTAGTCTGGAAAATCTAGGTTCATGCAATTTGGCTAGTAACTAGGCATCTGATTTCATGAAAGATTTCCCACATCATATGACAGCAAAAAAAAAAAAAAGAAAGAAAGAAAGAAAAAAGCTTCCAATTCAAAGCTGTTTGCATTTATAAATCCTCCAAATGTCCGACTGAAACATTCTTGCATCGTTTACTATCAAAATTCCTCAGAGATTACTATATTATAGTCATATCTAACTCCCCCCCACCCCCCCCCAAAAAAAACCAAACCAAACCAAACCAAAACAAGCAAACGCAGAACACTTACATCTACTCCTCCAAACAGATCAAATGTGTATGTGTTTGGGTAAGTGGACTCTTGAGCAGGTTTTCTATCATCTGTGACAAATGCCATGGCCTCCACTGAAAGAAGTGGAGAAATTTCCTGTAAGGAAAAACCCACATGTGTTCACTCATAAAACTTTCATACTGTAGCATTTCTGTAACAGCCCTGGATAGTCTGGAGGAGCAAACAATTCCTGTGTAATTATTAGGGGGTGTGCGAAACGGGCTGTATTCGATTCGGATTGAATAAGGGGACAGTGATTCGATTAGTTGATTCTGATCACTGTCCTGATTCGATTCGGCCACATCCAAATCTGAAGATTCAATGCTGATTCAGAGAATCAGCGATTCGGTGATAGATACAGCTTTAAATGTTTTTGATATATGCCTCGAGGTACCAGGTGCGGCTCGTGAACGCTGAGCTGGTGGGGCAGATGAAGTGGCTCAGCGATCGGCCATGGGGGGACCTTGGGTTCTGGTCCACTTCCAGGTCCACCGCCGAGCGCGCTGGGGATTCCCCCGTGCTCCCATGGGACACTCCATCTGCCCTAGCATCTCAGCAATCACAAACCACCTGGTACCTTGAGGTACATACAAAAAAAACATTTAAAGCCGTGTCTATATCCAAATAATCAAATCTCTCCAAATCAATTTCAAGGGTTCCAATTCGATTCGGAGAAATTAAAGGGTCTCCTGATTTGATTCGGATTCTGAGATTCAGCCACCGAATCAGGCCAAATCTCCACCAAATCGAATCAGCGACCAAAGCTTCACACAGCCCTAGTAATTATGTGCTTTTCTATTTATGCTAGTTCACAGATATCATAAGACCCTCCCTTAATGCCACATAATCAACATGAACATAAAAGGAATTTCAAGGACTGAAGCCAGAATTGGATCAGGTTAAGTTTCTTAATATGCCAAAATACAGAGCCTGGTTTTCAATAACAATAGTTGTATTTCAAAATCAGGGACTGAGAACATGTTACCTTAAGGATGTTTTGGCACTGGGAGAAGTCGCTGTTTGGGTGGCTGTTCTCATATAGTTTCTGCAACAGTAGGGGAATTCCATTCCATTTAGCCTGTTTGTCTCTTTCCTTTAACAAGGCCTCTGTGATCTACAAAGAAGGAAGAGAGAATATTGGTTTTCTTTTTTTTTTTTTTCCTTCTGCCCTTTTCCCCAAACTGAATATTACCATCATGCAACTGCACAAACCATCTTCACCACATTTTCAGATTTGGTGAGCTCACTCTGTTTTACCCACTTCACAAAGTCCATGATAATTGAATGGGTGGTTTGAGGTTTTAACTTTAATTTTTAACTACATTTTAAGAAAGAAACTCAAGAATCAGTAGAATACTACATGTAATATTAGTTCTCCCCAAATACAGAATAACAGTACCACAATCTACCTTTTTTTCCTCTCTGCCCATTTGTGCAAGATTAGCATTTGGCTAATTTTATGCTTAGGCCACTGTGGCCAATCTGTTTTTACTGTCAAGACATCTGTGTTTTGCGACTTCTAGGACATCTAATATATCTTTCCATATTAATATTAGATTGACTATAAAGTCTCAATAGTTCCACTAAATTTAATCAGTTTGTATTTTCCCCTCCTACTGACATCAGTAAAGCTCCGAGATGTATGCTACTCTCAGCATAAACAGTTTCTTATCTCCTTAATTGAAGAACTACATTGGTTCAAAGTGGAGAGCACATAGCTAAAATTCTCTCTATATAAAGGGCTATATATAGTCTGTCTGTCTGCATGTCTGTTGTGAACACTTTTGGCCAACTGTGCATGCGCTGCTGAGAGGGTGGGCGGCGATTGGCTGCGCAGGCCCAAGTTTGAGGCGCTGACGGGGAAGTTTGTGACAGTGTCAAACACACCCTGGCTGCCCAAGCAATGGGCCTTCCTCATGCCTCCTTGACTGAGGGTGAAGGGGGAGGGGTCACAGAGGCAGTGCCCCTCTGGGTCATGGTGGTAGCTGTTGTTGGGGCTGGGTGGCAAGGAAGCAGGAAGGGGGCCCCGACAACAGCCGGCAGAGAGGGATAGGCAGCAGGAGAGGGAGGCTGCATGACCCCGGGCAGGAGTGGGGATGGGGGAGGCAAAGGGGAGGGTCATGGTGGCAGCTGTTGTTAAGGCTGGCCGGCAGGGAAGGAAGGAAGGGAAGGAAGAAGGGAGAGGAGCAGGGATCACGGTGGAGGTACCCCCCCGCCACCCAGCTGTGACAACAGCTGGTAGGGAGGGGGAGAAGCCCTGCTTCGAGGCAGAGGTTGGCGGGGGGGAAGGACCCCCGCACTGGAGGCGGCAGAGGGAGTCTTTACATGGCTGGCCGCAAAGGGTGAGCACGGGGCAAAGGGGGGGCCATGTAAACACTCCTTGAAATCCATCATTCTTGACACGCAATTAGCTAGTTCTAATATTATAAAAGCCTTAGTCTGTCTGTCTGTTGTAATGCTTTATTTGCATCCTGATTGGTTATCTGAAACAGCCAAACAGAGTGCTCCAAGAGCATTACAGACAGGAGGTGGTGGCAGCGGAGTGCCGCCATGATGGCAGGGACAGAGCAGCTAGAGCAAGGGGTGCTGGCCAAGGGAGACAGAGGGGATGGCGGGGCAAGCTCCCCCCACCCCTCCCGCTCCTGGGAGATGGCAGCAGCGCGGGGTGGTGAGTGGCAGCGCTCTGTTCCCCCCATACCTCCCACTTGTCATTACTGATGGGCAATTGGCTAGCATATAAATAAAAAACATAGCAGCAGCAGCAAGGGACCAAGAAAAATGACTACTCCCCTACCAGGGCCCCTCAGTCTCTTTACATCTCCTTAGATTTTGTAGTATCTCGAATACTATTGAATGTTTTGTTCAGTGGAGTATTGGCTCATCATTTGTCAGGACCTACAGTTAGGGGAAGCCAGCAGTAAAGGTTAGGGTTACAATCTTGGAAAAGGCCTTCAATCCAGAATACCTTATTATTTGCTGTTAAAAAGTCCTTTCTATCTACGCAAGCTTTCTTTAGTCTTATCTTCGGTCTGATATCATAAGACTCTCCTCTCCATATGAATGCAAAAGCCTCTCATGTAACAAGAATTATAGAAAAACAGGCTGCTCAAAAATCCGGAACAAAAAATGTCTAATGAAGATGTAAACTTGAACTTGTTGAAGCTCTGTGGCTGTACTGAAGTCAAATGTTTAATAAGGGTTAGATGAGAGAAATTAAGTTCACTGAAGAGTTCAAGGGCCACCAGTTTAAAAAGCCTCCCATTCTTGCCTGCAATTTACCCCTTCCCTAGGGGTAAACTGTTATTAAGGGGCTGAAATCCCACTCTGCTTTCAAATGGTACAGAACACTGTGATTTTTAAAGACAGAAGCTGCTAAATTTGTTAAAATTCAAGCATTGGAACAACTTGAAACAAAAAAGAAAACAAGAGTTTTAAAATCTCTCCAAACTGTGTGTTTAGTGAAACTTAATACACAAGACTTTACAACCAGCATTATTCCTTCATCTTAGCAGTAAATTGACAATCTAACTCAATACTTATGACTATTTAAAAACACCTATCAGCACCTCTTGAAATCTCTGACCTATACATTTTTATCTAAGCTTCTACTGGTACCAAAAGGAGTAAATAAACCATTCTTCCCTCCAAAAATCAGAAGACAGCAAAGCAAAGACACTGACTTATACACAGACCTTAAAAACCCAAAGCCCAAAATCCAGCTTGTTCCCACCTCTTCAGATGCTCAGAGAAAGATAACCTTCATATTGAAGCCTGGTCAGAAGATAAGAAACTCTGTACCAGTAAGGCAATTGTAGAGAAAATGAATTCCAAAGCTAACAGCCTCTTACATATAACCTTGCCAATGGGTCCTTGATTTGTAGACTGGTGTCTTCCATAATAGGTGACCAAGCAAGCACAGGCCTACACTCAAACCAATGGCATTTCTTTGTCCATCTGTATGAATACAGTAAGTCTTGAGAAATGCATCTGGCCAATCCAGAAAAGGTTCTTTGGGTAAATCTGATGATATCTTTTATTAGAAAAAAAAATTCTTAGCAAGCTTTTGGGTTTAAAAACCCTTTGTCAGGCTGGGAAGCATCTGCAGTTGGTGTATGCTCCTCCTGGAGAGAATGACTAGTAAAGACGCCAGAGGCTGATATGCGTACAAGAAAGCTGGTCAATGAAAATGTAAATTGAGAAGTCAGTGGGTTCCAACTATTTAGTTGGTCTAATAAAAGATATCAGTTTTACCCAAAGAACTTTGTCTGCCTAGGTTTTTAGACCAACCTACAACTATACCCCTGCAACATGGAAGATATCGAATTCAGCCGTCTGAAATGGAAACTGTACAACATGAAAAAGAAAGAAGCCAAACTCAACAGTGACATATATTTTTTAAGCCTATGCAAGAAACACAACATTATTCCCAGAGGACTAAACATCCATAATCCTCTGACTACTACACACAACTCCAAATATGCTTCACAGCTATGCAGGAGAACTTCAGAGAAAAATAGAAATCTTCTTCTTTACATAATCTACTCCAAAAGAGACCAACTCAAGAAGGAAATCAACGCATGATACAACCTAAGAGAAAAATCCAGACATCTTCCCTAATATTATACAACTAGCAAATTGGCTGCCAAGAACGATGAGGAGGGGCAGGCAGGGGCGGAGCCCCGCATCCAGCGTTGCGCCACTGCCCCCCCCGAGCTCCAGTTCTGTCCCTGCTATACCCCCCCCAGGCACTCCGGATCCGGCTCATGTCCACCGTCCTCCTTTCCTGTCCACCTCCTCCCCCTTCCTGCCAGCTGTTCTGGGGAGCGTCGGGGCCAGGTGGTGGGGGGGCGGGAGGGCGCTACCGCCATGATCCCCCACTTCACCCTCAGGCAAGAAGGCATGGGGAAGCCCCACTGCTTGGGAGGCTGGGGCGTCTTTGCCGCCGCCACAAACTTCCCCAGCAGCGGCTCAAACATAGGCCCGTGCAGCCTGGGCCACACAGGCAATCACTGCCCACCCTCTCAGAGGCACATGTGCAGTTACCCAAAAGTGTTACAGACAGACACACACACAGACACATAAACAGACAGACTATGCCTTTTATTATATTAGAATAGATACAATGAAACGACGAAAAATTTTCTACAACATCCATTTAACATTAAAAAAAGAAACGGAACAAACTACTCCAGGAACAACTTTCCCAGCCACAAAACAACCATCAGAGAAACAACACCAACACCTTACAACATTCCAGCCTCAGACTTCATGAAAATGAAAGCAGCGACCAACCCTCAAATATCAATCTTTCCACATACACACTTACCAAAACTCAAAAATCTGTCCTTTCTAAAGGCCTAAATTTCTGTCCAGAAAAATACCCTAATACAATACTTCAAAGTGGAAAACTAGAAGAATTCTTCCAATGCCTCCGCCTCAAGGAATATTTCCACAACCAAAATGAATCCACTTTCAATGACAACTCATCCTCTGACAACATTGAGGATAAGATCAACCCCCAAAAACCCAAAAAACCCCATCAGATTGGACACCTCACAGTGGATGAAATTCTAACCTTGACTGCTATATTGGCTGCTTCAGGCAAAGAATGAACAATGAAATAATCAACAACACATGCCACCATAACAACCTCTCCCTATCAGAAAGAAAGGCCATAGAATCTCTAAGATCTAACAGCCAAATAGCAACAAAACTGGCAGATAAAGGAGAAGCCACAGTTATCCTGCCTGCCCCAACATGCTGGGATTAAAGCCCAGTGGCTTGTGCTGCCCCTACCAAGCTCTGGCTCTGCCCACCTGGAGGCAGCGTGGGATCCTGGGGCCCAATCCTCAAGTGCAGGGACAGCACAGGGCCCGATCCAGCCCATGGACTAGCCCCATGCTATTCATAAAGGAAGCCAACAGACAACTCTCTGACACCACTTACTACAAAGAACTACAAGAAGATCCTACTCCCCTTTTCACCATGAAACTCAAAAAAATACCATCAAGTCATTTCCATCAGAATTACAAGAAAAACTACAGACCTTGATCCCCCCCAATACCTAATCCAGGGACTTCTGACATGCTCCCTAAAATCCACAAATAAGGGAACCCTGGCAGACCTATCATATCCAACCATGGAATCCTAACTGAGGAAATATCAGGTTTCGGCGAATCACTCGTAAAACCGCTTGTCACACAAAGAGCGAGTTTTTTCCAAGACACTATACACTTTCTACAAAAAACTTAAAAACATAGACCACCTTCTCAGCAACACCCTCTTAGCCGCTATGGATATGACCGGCTTATATACCAACATCCCACACCAGGATGGCATCCAAGCGTGCCTTACATACCTACAAGAGCAAGATATCAACTCAGAGTACAGACCCAAAGATATTACTGACCTTACACACTTCATCCTCACACACAACAATTTCATTTTTAATAACCAACACTTCTTCTAGACCATGGGCACAGCTATGGGCACCAAAATGGCCCCACAGTATGCCAACCTTTTTATAAGTCACCTGGAAGAATTCCTCATGGGCTGCACCATCAAACCCTTGCTATACTTAAGATATATCAATGACATCATCATTTGGACTGAAAACCTGCATTCTGTGATTGAGTTCCATCAGAAATTCAACAATCATCACCGCTCCATCCGACTATCTCTTGAACATTCCAGCATCAACATCTCCTTTTTAGACATGATGATCGGTATCCAGAACGGTAAGATACAGACCATGTTATACAAGAAACCCACAAACCAACATACATATCTGCACAGAACAAGCAATCAGCCTAAACACACCAAGAAACCTATGATATACAGCCAAGCCCTCAGATACCACTGAATTTGCTCTGAGAACACCTGGGATTGCCACCTCACAAATCTTAAAAAGGCTTTGACTAAACAAGGATGCTCCTCCAGAGTGACTGATTGCACGTTTGAAAGAGCCACCAGGATATCACATGAAAAATTGCTGCAGGACAGTAGAACCCCCACAAATTGCACACCGCTGGTTAAGACATATCACCCCTCCCTTAAACCTACACAGAAAATCCTCAAACAATTGCAACCCATACTAGAAGGAGACCCAATTCTTAAAGAGATCTCAAAATCACCCATCCTAGCCTTCAAACAAGCACTGAACCTCGCTAACCTCATCACTAGAAGCAAACTTCCTACAGCACAAAGCACACCAAATGGATCAAGATCATACCATGACAAGAAATGCAAAACCTGCCAACATATCTCCACCACCCACAAAATTACTACACCCACAACAGAACCATCACCATTCCTGGATCTTACAGCTGCACCTGCAGAAATGTAATACATCTCATTCAATGCACCAAATGCCCTGATGGAAAATACATAGGAGAGACCAAACAACAACTGCGCACCAGAATGAACACACACTGGAAATCCATTAAAGACAAGAATGCCCAATTACCAGTGGGGGCACATTTCTCACAAGAAAACCACTCTCTCTTCAATCTCTCAGTTCTAATCCTCAAAGGGAATTTACAAAACAGTTTTCATAGATGGGCCTAAGAACTTCACTTCATCAACATCCTGGATACAAAAAATCATGGACTAAATTTAGATATTGGATTTATGGCACATTATAACCTGCCTGACATCTGACTCCCCAGGTACCCCTCCACTATTTACCTGCTACACATTCATCCCCCTTCCCCTGCTCCCTCTCCCTGTGTCTCACCCACTGACAATTTACATCTTCACTGACTGGCTTTCTTGCATGCACACCAGCCTCTGGCCTCTTTACTATTCATTCCATCCAGGAAGAGCACACACCAACTGCAGATGCCTTGGCAGTCTGACAAAGGGTATTTAAACCCGAAAGCCTGCTAAGAAGAATTTTTCCAACTGTTTAGTTAATCTAATAAAAGATATCTGATTTACCCAAAGAATCGTGTCTACCTATGTCCTTAGATCAACACGGCTACAACCTACACCTCTGGTCAATCCAGAATTTCTACATGGTTTAGATAGGGATGATCCCACTTTGAGCAGGGGGCTGGACTAAATGACTTCCTGAGGTCCCTTCCAGGCCAACTTTCTATAATTTAAAAGCAAAGCTTTACTGATTTTTGTGAAAGTTATAAAAATCAAGGTCCTCCCCACAAAGGAATGTTTTCTGCAGTGGATAGAGGAGAAACAGAGGCTTTGAGAAGGCCGCAAGAATTTTAATAAGGATTGGCAGCCCAAAATTAGACACCCAAAGAAAACAAGCTTTCAGTTCAAATTACTGGGATGAAAGATTATCAGCCGGGTTTAGGTATTTCACAAAGTGGGACTTGATCAGTAGGGAAAGGAATGCTGAAAAGTACTAACTGTGCCAAATGCTTGTGCAGCAATGGAACAGATTTACATTTCAATAGTGGAAAGCCTTCTACATATTCTCATTGCAAATACTTCCATTTCCATGAAGGATGCATAGAATGTATTTGTTGAAGAGAATGTGGGATGCAACAAATCTCAACATCACTCAAGTTTATCCAGTCTTTGGTTGGTCTCTTCTGCCTTCCTGCTATAGCCAAAGTTCTACTAAAAGGCAAAGGAAGGAAGAAACAATCTCAGAAAGACAGCACAACACATCATAATGATATAAGTAAGCAATGGATATAAGTAAGCAAATCTAAGACACCACTCTGATAGAACAATGTTTTTCTTATACATCATCTCTATTAGTAGAGCCTTGAAACCATGGAAGCCAATCCTACGTGGTCTTTGGCTTCTCTTTTTGTGAATAATCAATTCCTTTGTTCTGCTCTTGATCTTGCATTACTTACCTGAGACTTATCTGTTGGTAGCAGATTCCATGGCTATTGGGAAGACTACCTATCGTTCTAGCCATTACATTTAAAATATTATAGTTTTGAAGACATACACAAGCATGTATGGGCAACTTTAATACTGGGATTTCTTAATTTCTTAATAAGTATGCATCACCATGAAATCATTCATTGCAGGATCACAATTATTTTCCTCACAGTATCCATTTCATTAGTTCACAGGACAGAACATGTTTAGAGGCTCAGTCTACAAACACTTAGGCACATATGTAATTCTATTAGTGCTGGCCAACAGAGCACCTGAAGGAGACAGACTGTAAGCACAGGAAAAACAGCTTTACTCCTTCCAGTTCGTGCCCAGCACTATTGTGGCTCCCAGGGTGGCAGGTGAAGCAACTGCAAGAAGTCTTGCTCAGTCCCAAGATAAAGTATGTTCAACTGCTCTATGAAGATGGTGTATTCACAGCTCAGCACACAGGAGCTGAAAGGCAAGGGTGGGCAATTATTTGGGCTGGAGGGCCACTTAGGGAGTTTTGGTGAGATGTTGTGGGCCAAGTCAACACCCCCACTCCCCAGCTCATGGCCCCAGAAGCCTGGGTTCTGTATGTGTGGGTGTGCGCGCACATGCATGCCCCGCCCCCCGAAACAAACACAACTCGAGGCATCCACGGAATGTGCATGTAGGCGTGCACATGCATACATGCACAGAACACGGGCATCTGGTGCATGACTGGACCACCACTGACTTTCAGGCGGTCAGCGTGTACAATACCGCATCTTGTGCAATTCTCCATTCCCTGGGGTGATGGAGAGCAGGTGCCATGCGCCTGTGGTCCCTGATTTCGTCATCAGCAACATCATCACCCCCCAAATCCTCATTCAGGCCCTGCCTAGCCAGTCCTGCCCTGACTCATGAGCCCTATGAGAGGCAATTGAACCACTGGAATAAACACTTCAGCTTTGGAGCATGTCAACTACGGACCAGATATGCCCCAGGGAATTATGCACCCACATAATTTTGCATGGAAAATGTATGACTGTGCATAATTACAAAATACAGCACAATTCCCCGGGGTGTAGCTGGTGAGTGGGAAGGGGACCTCCTGCCTGCAAGGGTGGACATGGGGGTGCATGTGGAGGTACTGGGTGGGTGTGGGCCCCCCACCCCATGGTATGCAGCCACTGCTGCTAGTGGCAGCAGCAGGTGGCAGGCCCTCAAGGCACTCTTGGCCATGGGAGGCAGAGCCCCCGGCACCGTGTGGCTGCAGCTGAGTACCTGGGGCTGTACATGGTTCCCACCTGCAGTGCCGTGAGCCCCACACGCTGGCACAGAGCCAGCCCAGTCTGGCCTAAAGGTGCCTGCCAGCAGGATGAACTGGGCTGGCTCTGTGCCGCCACATACACCTCCCAGGATTTGGAGCTGCGTGCCGCTGGAGGCTCTGCCTGCTGCAGCCAGGAGTGCCCCAAGGGCTTGCCAGTGGTGGGGACTGTGCAGGGGAGGTGTGTGGCAGTGGTGGCTGTGCGCAGCAGGGTGGGATGGCATGTGGTGGCAGGGGCTGTGCTGGGGAGGGAGGGGGAGGTAGAAGGGCTGTGCACAGGGGGGGACATGTGGCAGTTGGGCTGTGCATGGGGGCAGCAGGGGATTTTTTTGGGGGGCATGTGGTGGTGGGGGCCATGCACAGGGGTGATGGGTGGCAGCAAGGGCTGTGCTGGGGGCATATGGTGGGGGAGCTGCGAGTTGTGTATGGGGAGGCATTTGGCAGGGGGCTGTGTACAGGGGCAGTATGTAGTGGTGGGGGCTGTACTGGGGGCAGCTTTGCATGGGGAAGCCCATACTCTCCCACACCCACACCTTCACAACCCCCTCACCATACAAACACACATCACTCACCCTGCAACCACACCCCATACCTCCTCCACATACAAGTACCTGTATATATTTCTAAAGGTTAAAATAGTTAGTTAGAATTTGTAAAAAAAAAAAAATGTAATTAATTTTGAATAATTTTGAATTTTTCTCCACATAATTCCCTAGGGCAGTGGTTGCCAATCTGTGGTACAGGTACCACCAGTGGTACACAGACAACCTGTCAGTGGTATGTGTTAACAGATTTGTTATAATTACTTTATGTGACAAAAATTTGCTGGTGGTACTTAAGGTTATATCATTTTAAATTGGTGGTATGCAAATCTGTCAGAGTATGGGAACCACTGCCCTAGACTGTAACCAGGCCTGGCACCACAAGCACATGCAGCACAGGGATGGGGGAGAGGGCAAGCCTCCTGCCGATGTGTATGGTCCCAGTTCGACACCATGGCAGGCTGTTGAGATCTCTGAAGCCCTGGCTAACTGCCTCCTCACCTGCGTGGACTGGAAGCCTGCCACAGGCTCCTCTGGCCCTACATCATGAGTACTGCTGCCAACAATCCAGACTGTCTAGGCACTGCCCCCCTTCCCCTCTCCCTCCAAGACCCCTCCCCCACCCAGGGGCACACACCAGGGTGCAGGGGAATGAGGCACCAGGAAAAGCCATGCCTCAGTTTAAAAAGTTGCAGTTGCCAAACTTTTCCTATGTTTAATGAAGGAAATCTATTGAACACTGTCCATATCTCAGCTGTCCAATTAACACAAAACAGCAAACCTTTGGCAATGGAGGGAGGGGGGGAATGGAGGTGGGGTTTGAGAACAAGGTGTCAGAACCTGGAAGGGGGTTTGGGGTCAGGAAAAATGCTGCAGGGCCTGAACTCAACAAACATGAAACCCTTCCCCTTGGAAGGGAGGCATGGGGTAGGCAGGCAGCTTTTCATCTGGCACCCTACTTTCAGGGATCTGGAGTCAAGACCTGGGACTTCTCCACATGGACAGCTGTTTGATCCCAGACCCAGTGTCTTATAGATTTCATAGACATTAGGGCTGGAAGGGACCTTGGAAGATCACTGAGTCCAGCCTCCTGCCTCAGGGGCAGGAAGTCAGCTGGGGTCATAGGATCTCAGCAAGAAAAACATCCAGGTTTTTCTTGAAGGCGTTCAAAGTAGGTGCTTGAACAACCTCCAGTGGCAGGCTATTCCAGACCTTGAGGGCTCAGACAGTAAAGAAGTTCTTCCTTGTGTCCAACATGAAATGGTCTTGCAGGAGTTTATAACTGTTTGACCTTGTCATCCCTTGAAGCGCTCTGGTGAACAAACATTCCTGCAGATCCTGGTGAACACCCCTTATAAACTTATAGGTGGCCATCAGATCACCCCTGAGCCTGCGCTTTTCCAGGCTGAAGAGTCCCATGGCTCTCAGCCTCTTGTCATAAGGTCCGTTTTCCTGACCTCTGATCATGCACGTGGCTCTCTTCTGCAATCTCTCAAGCTTCTCCACATCTTTTTTGAATTGTGGAGCCCAAAACTGGATGCAGTACTCCAACTGCAGCCTCACCAAGGTACAACAGGAGAATGACGTCCTGGGATTTGTTTGAGAAGCATCTATGGATGCAAGCCAGGGTTTTGCTCACTTTACTAGCCGCAGCATCATATTGAAGGCTCATGTTCACCTTGTGGTCAATCCTGACCCCCAGGTCCCTCTCGTCCATAGTGCTAGTTAGCGTAGCACTGCCGAGCCTATAAGCATGCTGCATGTTTTTCCTCCCAAGGTGGAGAACCTTGCATTTTTCAGTGTTAAACACCATCAAGTTCTCGTCCGACCATTTCCTGAGCCTGTCAAGGTCAGCCTGGATCACCCCTCCCCGTCCTCAGGTGTTGATGCTTTATCCCAAAGTTTGGAATCATCAGCGAACTCGGCCAGTCTGCTTCTGATCCCAATGTCTACATCATTAATGAAGAGGTTGAACAGTATAGGTCCAAGGACAGAGTCTTGTGGGACCCCACTGGTCACAGGGCACCATGACGATTGACTTCTGTCAACCACCACCCTCTGGGTCCAACCACGGAGCCAATTTCCCAACCAGCGGATCATGGTGGACCTGAGGCCGCAGTTGGCCAGTTTTGCCAAGAGGTGATCATGGGATACCAGATTGAAGACTTTTTTAAAGTCAAGATATGTGACATCAATCTCTTCCCCCTTGTCCAGGTGATAGGTCACCTGGTCGTAAAAGGAAATGAGATTGGTCAAGCATGACCTACCTGCAACAAACCCGTGCTGGCTGTTCCTCAGGGTGTTGCCATCAGCCAGTCCATTAAGAATGGCCTCTTTGATAATCTTTTCTAAGACCTTCCCCGGGATACAGGTCAGGCTGATGGGCCTGTAGTTTGCTAGATCCACTTTCCTCCCTTTTTTGAAGATAGGCACCACATTGGCCTTCTTCCAATCATCGGGCACTTCACCAGACTGCCAGGAGCTCTCGAAGATCCGTGCCAGGGGCTAAGCTATGATGCAGGCCAGCTCCTTGAGTACTCTGGGGTGTAAATTGTCAGGGCTGGCTGACTTGATGGTGTCCAGCCTCTCAAGGTGTTCCTTCACAAGGTCAGCATTGATGGAGGGCAAGGAACCACCCTCACCCTGTCCCGTAGTGGGTAGGGATGTCCCATGGGACTTGTGAAAGACCAACGCAAATACCCATTTAGTAAGTTGGCTTTTTCCTGGGCGTTGGTCGTCAGTTTACCCATCTGGTTTAGCAGGGGTCCAATGTTGTCCTTGCTTTTCCTCTGGCTCCCTACATATCTCAAAAAGGACTTTTTATTATCCTTGATACTTGTAGCCAGTTGGAGTTCCATCACAGCCTTGGCTTTCCTGGTTTGCTCCCTGCAGGTCCGGATCAGTGCAGTATATTTCTCCATGGAGGTGGATCCTGTCTTCCATCCTTTGTAAGTCTGCCTTTTTAGACAGCTGCGGGCCAGGAAGCATTGCTGCAGCAACCACCAAAGACTGCTGGCCCCCCCACAAGGGACCCCCTCCCCGCAATCCCTTGGCCCCCGAGGCCATGTCTTCCCCTTCAAGACCACAAACCCACAGTCCTTACCAACGCCTGGGGCTTATGTCAGGCAGCCAGGCCAAGCCAAGGCTATACTGTTCCCCTGCAGTGGGACCCAGGCCACAAGTGGGGCCACAGGGAGTGGAACAGCTCCCCCCACCTGCCCACTCCCCCGCTGTGCCTCCTGTCGGGGGCTGGAAGAGCTGGGGTCACCAGGCTGTGCTGCCAGAAGCTCCCACAGATTGCCCCAACCCCATCCTCTCCTTCTGAGCGCTACTGCACCCCTTCAAAGCTGGCCTGGAACCGCTTGGGAGGCCTGAGCCTAGGGGGCGACCAGCCATGGTCCAGAACTGCATACACTGACTCTTTATCCTAGAGCTGTGACTGTCAGCTCTGCTGTGCCATGGAGCATCTTCTCCAAACAGTGGGTAGCCATCTGGAGCCCCCGGGGACATGCGACTTGACAGCCTAGGTGTAAGCACCCCTCAGCCTGTCCATTTCCTCATGGACGTTCCAATTCGTTCCTCTTGCTGGTCTCACAGCCCCTGGCAACAGGAGTCCGCAATGTGAGGCCTGAGCTCAGAAGCTGCAACCGAAACTCGTAATGTCTCTTCTAGGGCTGTGCAAATTATGGCAGCTGTTTCATTTCGGAGGTGTTTTGGGCTGTTTTGGCACCTGAAACACTGAATCAGAATCAAAACAGAATGCTCTGAAACAAAATGAGGCATCTGAAACGTTTCAGAAATGTTTCAGAAAATGTTGCAGGGAAACAGCTATACGCTGCTGCCCTGCCACGTGACCTGGCTCTGGAGGGAGCAGAGACCCACACCAGGGGTCTCCTCACCACCGCTGCCCACCCCGCGCTGTCCCGGTGACTATTAGCTATCTGACCAGTGAGGAAGAAGACGGGGTGGGGGGTCAAATCTGCACTGAATGAGAACGAAGGTCATGGCAGGTATCATCTTCCCTCCAAAATAAATACACGAATAAATAAAGGGATGGCACATATTTAGGATCCAATTCAGACACCCTTATTTTACACCTCTTTAGTGTAGTGGATTCTATTAGTGGGATGTTATGAATTTCAACCCCAAACTGGATTTACCAAATTTTATTAATTTCATTTTTTCACTTTCACCTTTTCTTTCCCCATCCTTTACCGGCACTGTACAAAGTCCCTGTTTGGAGATTTCAATATACATATAGATGTCACAAGTGAGGAGGCACAAGGCAACACAATGTAAAGAAATTGTTTTACCTTACTACAAATTCATTTTAAAAAGGAAGGTGATTGTGAAAGCATGTATGAGACAGAGATAAGGAGAGATCATCTCTTTTCATTACTTTCCATTATCCAGAGCTGTAACCTTTCAAGAATAGACATAAACAGAACTATTCTAATGTACAAAGCCATATGCCAGGTTCAGATCCAAGACTCTAATGTAAACACTTCCCCCATGTACCCAAATTAAAATTTCGTATTTTAGGTTTCATCCTGTCTCTACATGAAAAGGATTTTGAATGAACTGAGAAGGTCCAGAGAGTTTTTGGTTAGAAGTTGAGAACTAATCTAAGTCTCAGGGAAAAACAAACTTGGTTTGAACAAGAAACTTGTTGCATCAGGACATTACAAAGTACTTCCAAGTGTAAGCAGCTGCTTACTGCATCAGATGCATCTGGAATCACTTCGGAGAATGCAACATGGAGAGAGTAAATATTATGGATTGTAGATACTGAAAACAAGAAATACAGTTTACTTTTTATTTTTTCCCCACAAAATCCATTGGATGGAGAAAGAAAGTGGAGTGCTATTAAAATATTTCAGGCAAGATTTGGCTTCCTAATTTACACTCACACACACAATTGGCTCTTATTTTCTTTACAGATGTATAGAGCTTCACCTGATCAGCCTTAATTAGCTTAATTCACCTCTATAATTGCTGTCTTCCTTCCCCCAAACTTTAGAATTTTTGAATATTTGTAACTGCTCTTAATGATTACCCAGCTGGGGATACAATTTTCCCCAACTCAGGCACTTTCTCTACTTCACTGTTAGGAGAAGGACAAGGGCAAGCTAGAGATGTACCTTATAGAGCAAACAGTACAGTACAAAGATCCAATCCTGTTCCACTTGAAATCAAGGGAAAGTTATCCCAATTTCAGATTTGTGTTACTACATTTCAACAACTTGTGTGCGACTGAAGGACTGAGAGAGAAACTTAAAAAAAAAAAAAAAAAAAAAAAAAAAAGGGAAAACTTTTGCAAAGCAGTCGAGATGACAATGAAGTCAGATGACATTTTCAAACTTTTAAATGGTTTTCTACAAAAATCAGCTGAACAAATCACAGTGAAATCTGCACTGATGGAGCTGTAGCAATGAATGAAAAGCATTCTGGGTGTTGTGCAGAAAATGAAAGCCATTCTGCCTCACTATTTGGACAGTTTTTTACACCGAGAGGCACTTGCTACTAAAGATATTGAACCAAGGTTTCGCAGCATAGCAAACACAGCCGTAAGTTAAAACCAGAGCAACACACTCCAAGTACTTTGCTGCACTCCATGAGGAAGTGGGAGCAGAGCATTATTCCCTGGTCATGCAAACAGAGGTGAGATAGCTATCTTAAGGCAGAATGCTTACTCGTATATATAATCTAAAAAAGGAGTTACGTACTTTCTTAGCCGACAGGAAACCTGAACTTGCCAGAGTGCTGAAAGATGTTTAGCTGGCAAAACTGGGTTACCTTGCAGATATATTCAGTGAAATGAACAAGCTGAATAAAACCATGCAAGGTGGGAGCACTTATTTTATTGCCCAGCATGAAAGAATTGAGGCATTCAAAAGAAAGCTACAACTCTGTAAAGTCTGTGTCTGTGGGGACACTACTGATACATCTGAGCTCTTACATTCTTTCACTGAGAAATGAAACACTGACTTTGACATAATTAAAACTCACCTAGCAAATCTGTCTGCTCAACAAATTTAATGCTTATTTTCCCAAACTTACAATGGAACAAGCTGCTACACACATGTGGATTATAAACCCCTTTACTGAGAACATAGAAGCTAAATATCCATCCACTGTCCCATCAAAACTACTGGAAGAGCTCATTGACATTTCATCACAGAGCTCCCTCAGAAACAGGTTCAATGAAATGCCGCTGGAGATACTGTGTTGCGAGTGTTCAGATGAATAAAACACTGCATCTTCTGCAGCGCTGAAAGTCTTGATGCCATTTAATACAACCTACTTATGTGAAGCTGAATTTTCAGCCATGACATCTGTGAAGTACTGAGCCAGGACGAGCACTAACCATGATATGCGCATGTGCTTTATACCTCCATGTCTTGACAAAATTGTTGGTCAGCACCAGCAACAAGTTTCACACTGAGCAGGTGCTCTATACATCCATTTATGCCAGCTTAAATTTACTGCACAGTAAGCAGGAAGGCTGACATCTACACGTGTAGGAATTAAAGTGCATTAATGCCTAACTTTAGTCCCAAGTCAGTCCACACACAATGCTATTGAGCAGTAAGATGTCTACACATGCACTACTGCCCAGTAACGAATCAGGTGTAAATTTGATATCTGCATGATGCAGGTGTGAGACGTGTGTCCGTACTGCACAGTAATTTCAGTTACTGTGCAGTAAATGCACATATGTAGACGTGCCCAGTGAGTAAAACAAAAGTACTCATCAAATATATATAAAATTAGGAAAATGGAAGCTTCAATAATAAAAGATTTATATGGGTTCTACAAATATGAATAATTGATATAACCAGAATGATAATATATCCATCCAGGTGAAACATCATGATAATTTATGTCAATTGTCATTTTTTGTATTTACATTGTTCTTGTCTTTTTATATTATGCCATATATGCATGTGCTTAATTGTATAACTATCAATTTAACAGCTTTTAACCTATTAGATATGCAGAAAAAGTTCTTGTGACACGGGTAGGTCATGGAGTTTTTATAGTATGCTGGGGGAGGGCAGGCCTCAGGAAGAAAGACGTTGAGAACTCCTGAATTAGACCACTTCAGAAAACACACACACAATGGGAGTGTTATTGCCCTGCGAACAAACACCTTTTAAAACCTTCCAAAAATTTCATGGTAAACTGTATTGTCCTGGACCTGCGGGTCAGGGCTCGACTGCCTGTCTTGAAAACAAAAAAGGCCTCCAATTAAATGAAACTGTGGCTAGTAATGTTAGGACTCCATCTACTTGGGCAATTAAAAAAGAACTGATGGGATATTGACATAGTAGCAAATGCTTGGTGATCTTAAGTCATCCTTTCTGGGGCATGAGCCACCAAATGGGACAACCTGACTGCCTCTAACTTCAGGAGGATGTCCTTGTTTGTCTCTTGGCTTCTAAAATTCTTTATAGATTTTAGGGAATCTACTGGACTCATAAGGTAAAATAAATTAATCATTGCTTCTTTTGCAGCCAGCAGATTGGGAAGGCAGGGAAAAATTCCTCTCTTGCCATTAAAGAATGCAAGCTGTTTCCTAAGGGGAACATCACAGATCAGGGACAGGCAAACTACGGTCCAACAGGCACTTAAATCCAGCCAGCAGGGCCTCAAATGATTGTACCCTACCCAGCACACATTTCTCACTCCCACGCTCATGCAGAGAAGGGCCTGAACCCAGCCAGGGTAAAAGATGTGGGTTATTCAGAAAATGTTGAATTGGAAAACTTTCCAGAAAAATTTCTAATGCCTTAAACAGAGCGTGATCTGATTTAGCTTAACATTCCTTATGTTTAGTCTAAGTTTCCTTTGCCTGCCCACAGCACATCCTGCCCTGATCCTGGGAGCAGGCACAGAAACACCCTCCCACTCCTGCCATTCAGACTCTGCGTCTCACTGCCCTCATGGCTCTGCAGGCAGGGGTAGCTGCAACACCTCCTCGCCATTGGCTATTGGCCAATGTCAGCAGCCAATCAGGCAGAGATGTGGGGTTTCTGGAAATTTTTTAATTGGAAAATTTTCTGGAAAGTTTTCCAATGCCCTAAATAAAACGTGATCTGATTTTAGCATGTCTATTTTTTTTAGCTCATTTATTTTTATTTATGCTATATGACTGATTTATTGAACAAAACTAAAAACGTACCCCCATGTTAATTTTATAGCCACAAGTATTTGAACTGAAATATTTGATTAGGAAAAAAGTTAAATACAGCACACTTAATGTGGCTTAAATGTTATATTCACACAAATTCAAAGCTTTATGTGGAAAGATATTATTTTTATTGGAATACTTGTAAAAATGTAAAGACAATACACAATAACATGTACTGCCCTTACATTGTTTGTTTAAACTTAAGAAAAAAACCAAAGGCACTGAAAACTGTTAACACACTAATTTTAGCACACCCAAAGAACTGTGCATGATATGCCGTGGTTGTCCACTCATCTACTTCAACAGAATTTAACTCTCTTCCACTGAGGTCATTGCAGCACCTCCAGTTTCACGGTCACCATCTGTAGAATCACTTGCACTACTTATTAGTTCCATTTCAAAATCAGACTGAGGCAAATCGGATTCAGAACTACTTGAACCACATTCTCTTTAGCTAAAGGGTGGTTTTACCAATGAGTCTATGGGCAAGGGCAGCTTAACATCACACTGCATCTTCTTCACTAATTGTGCTTCTGACTGATTCTCCAGAAGCAAGAGATTTTGAGAAATAGAAACAAGCTTGACGGTGCGTTCATTTGTTAGTCTATTCCTCATTTTTGTCTTGATTGAGCTGAAAGCCTTCCAGTTCCGTTCGCAAGAAGCTGCTGCTGGTGGAATGCTTGGGATGCTTACAGCAATCCTGGACAACAGTCGGGTGTTATGGTATCCCTTCCATCATGTGAGAGGAGACATTCTCTGCTGCCTGCCAAATGATGGTTTTGCTCCAAAGTTTTTCTTTTGCGCGGTACTCGGCAATATCTGTCATCACGGCTGTTTCGTCGATGTTGGGGATTGTAATTGTATCGAGAGCAGTAGATCATTCATCTTCTGATAAATGTTGTCCCCTGTCTTGAGGATCCAAAAGGTTTGCTGCCAGATGAACTGGATGTTAGCAAAACTCAGATCTCTTAGTAAACATTTGTTTTACTACTTCTTCTTTGGAAAGAGGTGAAGAAGGCAAAAGCTCAATTAGATTTTCATTCAGTTGTCTGAATATCTCTGGAATACTTGAAAGGCTTAGTGTATCTCCTTCAAGTTTCTTGATAGCCACTGAAACTGGTAGTAGCAAATTGGACGCTCCTTGAACTTGAACCCAGAACATATCGTTGTCAAGAATCTGCTTCTGAATGTTCACGGGAATAATCTGGGATACCGTGTCATCTATTGAAGCACACTGCAAACAGTTCGTCATGCACAGCAAACTATGTGAACACTTTGAAGCCAAGCCCCATCTAGTTTCTCCTGGCCAGAGAAGTACACTTTTCTTCCCCTGCTTCTCTTTCTGTAACTTCTTCAAAGTCTGATTAGCAACATGATGATTGTTGAATACCTTCACAATCACTTTGCAGTTTGCCAATATTGTTTTCATTGTATTCACATTTACTGTGTCCTTTGCCAGAAGATTCATCCCATGGGCAAGACAGCCATACACTATTAAATGAGGATAATTTGCCTTTAATATTTGCCAGGGAGCTTTCATGTTACTTGCAGTATCAGTTACAAGGGCTTGTACCCTGGAGGGGCCTGCACTTTCAATCTCTTCACTCAGTAATTTGGCCATGTATTCACCTGTATGACAAGAAGATTTGGTAGCACTTACGTTCAGGAATACTGGTTCAGGTGTTACTAACATAATGTTTAATAAAGGATTTCCTTGTATATCAGTCCATCCATCTGACATCAGAGTCAATGATTCTGCCTGACCGATCCTTTGCATAACCACTGTTTGAACTCTGTCATACTCTCTATCTAAGAAAGAATGTGATAAGCAGTAACGTGATGGTAACTTATATGATGGGCAAATTAGTTTGTAATGTTCCTTCCAGTATAGGTTTTCAGTTATGGAAAGAGGTGCACCGCTTGCAAATATAGCTCGAGCTAATGTCTCATCTGCTTTTTCTTGATCTTCTTTTGACATTTTGTCCACAAAGCTTGATAAAAAGCTTGACTGTCTTCAACAGCTACTCATGGTGGATCGCATATCTGGGGACAGTGATCTTGAAAGCGAGGGTTCTGCTTCTTCTTCCCCCAGACCTGGCAGCTAAGCATTTCCATTTTCCATTTTTTGGAAATCTGCTATTTCACTTGAGCTACCAGGTTCCTACAAGAAAAGGGGGAAAAGATTTTTATTTTAACCTATTCTAGTCTGGCCTCATCCATCAGAAGGAGAAGTGGCAAGGAGCTTGCTTTCTCCCTCCCTGCCAGAAAGAACACTGCTGCTCAACTTGCTGCTCAGCTGCCCTGGGACTGCGGAGCTAAAGAGAAGTATAGTCTGGCCTCTGCCATTGGCCAGAGGACTAGGCTCGCTCTGCTGGGTTGAAATAGTTAGCTATTTATCTACTACGTAGTTTAAAAATATATATATTGTTAAGCCTAAGCCACTTAGGGTGCTTAGTGCAAGCAGAAAAGCAGGATACAAATATTTTAAATAAATAAATAAATAGAAGTCCAGAGTTGCATTAACAACTTTTAAAATTAAAATGTTTTACAACAACATAGATGCTAGTCTACACTGTGCATTGTTTAACGTGTTTATTTGTTTACTTACATAGGATTCCTGAAATAGACTTTTCTCAGATGATGCTGTTCCACCACTTTGTTGTATTATATGGCTTGTACTCTTTGAGGACCGTTTCTACATGTTATTAAATGTTTCTTCATTCTTGTTGCAGTGTTAGCAAACTCCTGCCCGCAATATTTACATCTACCAACTTCCTTCCTTCAGTGGCTTGAACTTCACTATAATGATGCCACACGCTAGGTTTTTTTCTGATTAGACATTATTTTGACTACTTGAAACCAAAAGCACTTAAAAACTAACAGATCTTACGCAAACGCTTCCAACTTCCCCAACTCGGCAAAAGAAATGAGACACTGCTCTGTGCGTTTG
>NW_005843857.1:27422-36278 GCF_000455745.1 Alligator sinensis | reverse complement strand
CTCTACAACCCCAGCGAGAGACTTGTCGTGCTTCTCGCTTAGGGACACTGAGGCAAAGAACTCGTTGAGGAGTTCAGCCTTGTCCCCTCTGTCCGTCACCAATTGTTTCTGCCCATTTAGCAGGGGTCCTATTCCTCCCTGGGCCTTCCTTTTACTCCCTATATCTCTAAAAAACAATTTCTTGTTGTCTTTTACTTGGGTTGCCATCCTCAGCTCCATGGTAGCTTTGGCCCGTCTAACTGCCTCCCTACAAGTGCGAGCAAAGGAGGTATATTTGTCTTTGGTGATCTCTCCCTGTTTCCACTTTTTATGTGCTCCCCTTTTGGCCCTTAGGCTGCCCTGGATTTCTAACATCTGGAGTCCTGTGTCCAGTTGTGGGCCCCCCACTACCCAAAGGATGTGGACACATTGGAGAGTCCATCAGATGGCAACAAAAATGGTGAGGGGGCTTGGGAACTTTCAGGAGAGGCTGAGGGAACTGAGCTTATTTGATCTAGGGAAGTCTGAGGTGGGACTGAATAGCAGCCTTCAACTACCTGCAGGAGGGTTCAGAAGAAGATGGAGCTGGGCTGTTCTCAGTGGTGGCAGATGCCAGAGCAAGGAGCAATGGGCTTAAGTTCAGCAAGGGAAGTTTAGGTTTGATATTGGGAAGTATTCTCTCACTAAGAGGGTAGTAAAATACTGGAACAGGTTACCAAGAGAGGTGGTGGAAGCTTCATCCTTGGAGGTTTTCAAAACCCGGCTAGATAAAGGTTTGTCTGGGATGATCTAGTTGGAGATGGTCCTGCTTTGAACAAAGGGTTGGACTAGATGAGCTCCTGAGGTCCCTTCCAACCCCAATTTTCTATGACTTTTTAGAAGAATTCTTGTTCTGTGCATTTGGGAGTGCTGGTTATAGCCCAGTTGGTCTTCTCTGCCATACATTTGCATTTTCACAGATCTGCATTTTGAATATTGGCTTAAGTTCCCATTCCACCCAGGAGTGTCCACAAACACCAGCATAATCATTCTGACTGAAGAAGGGCGTTTGTGCCTGAAGGCTTGTAAAGAACTATTATTCCAATGATTTAGTTGATCTAATAAAAGATATCATGTTTACCCAGAGAACCTTGTCTATATTCCATACATCCTCATCATTTGTTGGATAGGCTTTACTTTACTTTCTGATCATTGAGCTCTCGCCTGTCTTTCATTATTCAAATTGCTAGCTGAATTAAGCTACATAGAGGTTTGTGAGTCATTTTGGTGGGACCAGCTCTTCAACCCTTTCTTGGTGCCCAGAAGGGCTCTGGTGGGTCACTAGGCCTCCCCTGAGTGCTCAGATTTGTGCTACTTGGGGAAGAGGGCTGGAGGGCACTGTCCCCATTTTGTTGCATTTTGCTTCCAATAATTTGATCGTTTTTGGCCATTGCTTTTGATATCTGGAAGCTTCATGGCGTATGGGGCGCCCACCCATCCCTAGTTCTTCCCCTCTTGTATCCTGAATAATAGTAGCTTCCATTATGAGACCAACCATTCCAGCATTTCTCAGTGTTTTCCATGCATTTCCTGTGTTTGGTCACACAATTACCCCCAAAGCCACCAGCATGAGCCACCAAGACCTGTGCACTTCTGGTGACACTAACTTCATTGTGGCTGGACAAATGCCCCAAGGATCCTGCACTGCCTTTGGGCTCCTTGTAGGGCTGGGTCCTGTGCCAACATGTCCTTGCCCAAGCTAACAAGAGGTGGAGAGGCCAGCCTGTGCTGTAGACAGGTGGCAGGGCTGTGCTTGAGCGATACTGGTTCAGTGGATCACAGCCTGCAGTGAGCGAGGGGAGCACCTCCAGAAAAGTGGGACCAGAAGGTGAATTTCAAGCTACAGGGATGGAGCCATTTCCTCTTTGGAGCAGTAAGTTTCTCAGACACAACTCAAGTTTCTGCATCTGCTTGGAGCTGCTGTTAGGAGTTTCTGTACTGGGAGTGTCCTGCAAATTGATGAGCAGTGGGCCTGTCTCCTTTGAGCCGAGCTGGTGAGTGCAGTGGCACCAAGACCAGGACTGGAACATGGGAGAACTGCTAGCAATGTTAAAGGAGGATGAAGATGGGACAGGGCAGAGAAGAGTCAGCAAATGATTCATGGAGTGAAGAAATTGCCTTCTAGGGAGAGACCCAGGCAGCCCTGTCTCTTGAGTTTGTTCAGAAGGATGATAGGATGCAGGTGCTTTCACAGGGAGGAAATACTCCATACTCAGGGGCAGAGCCATCACTAGGGAGAGGCGAATCAGGGCAACCACCCCAGGCCCTGTGCTTTGGTGGGCCCCACAGAGCTGGGTGGCGCAAATGGTGACTATACTGCTGCTGGCTTCACGTCTGACCGCTCGCCACCCCCCGATTGCAGGTGACATCTCATTAGCAATCTGGAGATGGTGACAGTGGTATGAGTCGAGAGGTGGACGTGTCACCTACCTTCCCTGCAGTGACCTCGCCTCCATTAGCTTCTCAGTGGCCCTCGGTGCTGCCAGGTCTGTCCAGCACTGGGGCCCTGGCTGATCCTTTGTCTTTCGTGCTTTGGAGTGTCACTTTGCCTTAAGAACAAGAGGGAAACTTTGGCTCCTCCCAAACGGAGACCAAGCAAACAGGATTGATATTGTCTTAAGAATATGCTTTAATCTTTTTCTAACTGAGAATCTTTTAGTTCCTAAGTAGATCAGTTTATTGATCATTGCAAAGTATCAACTACTGGTATACATATAGACAAAGTTTAGACAGCAATTCAATTATATATGCATATTACCCATCCTATGAATACACTTCTCTGTCAGCTGGCCAGACATCGCAGAGCTGGCTGGTTCCCTGAAGGAAGATCAGATGTTTTTCAGTTTTCAGACACAGTCAGGATCAGAGAGGAAGCAGCTTGTTTTTTCTCTTTTCAAGATGGTGATACTTATAGTCCTTTAGTCATCTGGACACCAGTTAGGTAAGTTTTTGTTATTCATCAACAGGTTTCTTTTTTATGACCATACTGCTTTGTGTTTTCCTCTATCCATACTCTTCTCCTTGGTACCAGGGTCCTCCTGCCTTGGATATGAGTGGAATACGTACAAATAGGCTCTTTTAGACTTTTCACAAAAAAAAAGTTGTGTAATTGCATAGCCTATGCATGGATGCCAACTCTTAAATGCAGTCATTTTTAGGCCTAACAGATCACTTGTGGGCCTAACAGACCACTGCAGTCCTGTCAAGGGTCAAAAGGCTGAACTGTCTCCCCTCTCACACAGTCAAGGACCTATGACATGATTGGAATAACAGACTTGGTTAGATAGCTCACCTAACTGCAGTACTGTCATGAATGGGTGCAAACATCAGAAAGGACAGACAGGGTACAAGAGGAGGAGGATTAGTGCTGTATGTAAAAGATCATTATGATTTTTAAGAGCTTCTCTGTGAAACTAGTGTTTTGATAGTCTCTGGATTAAGGTTTAAGGGAACAGCAAGAAGGCTGATGTCATGTTGGGTGTCTGCTTTAGACCACCAGACCTGGAGGATGAGGTAGATGAGACTTTCTACAGACAGTTAGCAGAAAGCTCCAGATCACAGGCCCTGGTTCTCATGGGGGACTTCAATCCCCCTGACATCTGCTGGGAGGGCAATACAGCAATGCACAGGCAATCCAGGAGGTTTCGGACAGTGTTGGAGACAACTTCCTGGTGCAAGTGTTGCAGAGAGCAACTAGGGGGACTGCTCTTCTTGACCTACTGCTCACAAACTTGGAAGAGTTGGTGGGGATATAGAAGTGGATGGCAACTTGAGCAGCAGTGACCACAAGCTGCTTGAGTTCAGGATCCTGATGGAAGGAAGGAGATCAGCAGAGTATGGACCGTGGCCTTCAGAAAAACAGATTTTGACTCCTTCTGGGTACTGAAGAGTAGGATCCTGTGGGAAGTGAGTCTGAAGGGGAAAGGAGTCAAGAAGAGCTGATTGTATTTTAAAGAAACCTTACTGAGGATGCAGGAACAAACCATGCCAATAGGCAGGAAGACTATCAAGTATGGCAGGTGGCCTTGCTTGGATTAGCATAAGATTCTTCAGTGAGATTAAACACAAAAAGGAAGTTTACAAGAAGTGGAAGGTTGGACACATTAGTAGGGAGGAGTATGAGAATGTTGCTGGGGCATGCCAAGATGAAATCAGGAAAGCCAAAGCATTATTGGAGTAGCAGCTAGCGAGGGATGTGAAGAGGAACAAGAAGGGTTTCTACAAGTATGTCAGGAACAGGAGGAAACTCAGGGAAAGTATGGGTGTCTTACTCAATGGGGGAGGGAACCTAGTGACAGATGATGAGGAAAATGTCTGTTTTACCACAATCTTCACGGGCAAGGTCAGCTCCCAGACTACTGCACCAGGCAGCACCGTTTGGGAAGAAGGGGAGCATGCCTTAGTGGTGAAAGAACAGGTTAGGGACTATTTTGAAAATCTGGACATGTGCAAGTCCATGGGGTCAGATGCAATGCAGTGCAGGGTGCTGAGGGAATTGGCTGATGTGATTGCAGAGCCACTAGCCATTCTCCTTGAAAACTCATGGCAATTGGGGGAGCTCCTGGATGATTGGAAAAGGGCTAATCTAGCACCCATCCTTAAGAAAAGGAGAAAGATTAACCAGGGAATGAAAGACCAATCAGCCTCACCTCAGTCCCTGGAAAAATCATGGAGCAGGTCTTCAAGGAATCCATTGTGAAGAACTTGCAGGGTAAGGTCTGAGAGAGTACCCCATCCCTGAACCCAATGGCCAAGGATAAACACTATAGTTACAGTGGACAATAAGTTGGATATGAATCAACATTGTGCCCTTGTTGCCAGGAAGGATGACGGCATCCTGGGCTGCATTGGTAGGAGCATTGCCAGCAAATCAATGGAAGTAATTATTTCCCTCTATTATCCGTTGGTGAGTACACATCGGGAGTACTGGGTCCTGTTTTGGGGCCCCAAATAAAGAAAGGATGTGGACAGGTTGAAGATAGCCAGCAGAGGGCAATGAAGTGCTGAGGGGGTTGAGGAACATGACTTGGGAGGAGAAGCTGAGGGAACTGGGCTTATATAGCCTGGAAAAAAGAAGACAAGGCAGGCGAAGCGGCGGTGGGGGGGAATTTGATAGCATCCTCTAGTTACCTTAAGGGTGGTTCTAAAGACCCATAGGTTGTCAGACTGGAAGGAACCTTGGAAAATCATTGAGTCCAGGCCCTGCACCAGGAAGGAAAGACAACTGGGGTCAGGTGACCCAGCCAGGAGACCATCCAGTCTCCTCTTGAAGATTTCCAGGGTCGGCGATTGCACCACCTCTGGAGGGAGCTTCTTCCACCGTCTGCACACCCTGACTGTGAAGAAGTTTTGCCTAATGTTGATCATGGAACGGTCTTCAAGGAGTTTGTGGCCATTACTTCTGATTTACCCCAAGGCTGCCCTGGTGAACAGCTGTTCACCGACCCCTGGATGTATGCCCCTGATGTAGCGGTGAGCTGCTACCAAATCCCCTCTCAGCCTTCCCATTTTCAGGCTAAAGAGTCCCAGGGTCCTCAACCATTCCTTATTTTGAGCTATTAACAAATCACTTCAGAGAGAGGACCAAGGGAACTATAGGGCGATCACCCTGACATCAATACCAGGAAAAATCCTTGAAACATTTCTCAAGGAGCCCGTAGGCGATAAGTTAATAGAAAGCAAAATTATGAATGACAGCCAGCACAGTTTTCGCGTGGGTAGGTCATGTCTGCCTAACCTCATCTACGCCCAGGTTACTCACCACCTGGGTAAGGGAGAGGAGGTTGACATCATTTACTTGGGGGTGCACATCCTGAGAGTGCTGGTGCACCCCCTGACTGCCTGCGCTTGCCACTCAGGCGAGAGGCAGGGGTGTCAGGCAGGAGCACCGGTGCCCCTCGTGCAAGTGCTGGGTGCGCAGTGGAGCACCATGGCACTCCCAGAAGCGGCCACAGCTGTCTTGAAATAAGGCATCTCATGATTGGTTGACCCCCCCCGGTTGCTGGGGGGGAACTTGTCCCTCCCAACTGAGGCAGCACCATAGCCACAGGTGGAGTACTGCATCCAGATCACGGTGCCACTTTTCAAGAAAGATGTGGAGAAGCTTGAGAAAGTCCAGATAAGAGCCACTCCTATGATTAGAGACTTGAAGAGTAAGCCATACAAGGAAAGGTTGACAGAAATGGAACTGTTCAGCCTAGAAAGAGACAACTTCAGGGGGATTTGGTGGCAGCTTACAAATACATCAGGGGAGAGCATCAGGGGCTAGGCAAATAACTATTCACGAAAGTGCCCCAAGGAAAAACTAGGAGCAACGGTCATAAACTCCTAGAAGAAGGTTGCAGACTGGATATCGAGAAAATCTTTACATTTCCTGTGACCAGACTTCCAGTATGGGTGGTGCAGGCACCTACCCTGGGGATCTTCAAAAGGAGACTGGACACACACCTGGCTGGGGTTATTTGACCCTAGCAGTCTTTCCTGCCCACAGTATGGGAGCTGGACCCAGTGATCTCATGAGGTCTCTTGTAGCCCTAAACTTTCGTGAACCTGTGAATCTATATATACACCTCAAACACTCACAAAGCAGGACAAAAATTAAAATATGTTGTTATGATTGCTGATTTTTAGTATATAATTTCTTATTTTTCTGGTTCCAAGATGGGAAACCCCCTTCCCAAAGGAGTACTTTTAGGGTAAGAGGAGGGACTTCCAGTGGCAAAGGTCAGAGGTCAGGGGCAGGACTTCTGATCCCAAGATGGCGACTCTGTGGTGGGACACTTGTCCAGGGATGGGGCCACCCCTGCAACTCTGAAATGCTAACCAAAACTTGTTAAGAGGCCCTCCAGCTGAAATAATTTCCTGCTGCTGCATTACAGGATGGTTTCAGGTTAGGTGTAAGGAATAACTTCTTCACAATCCAGGTGATCACAATCTGGAATAGATTTCTCAGGGAGGAGGTGCAGTCCCCAGCCTTGGAAGTCTTCAAGAGGAGACTGGACAGACACGTTGCCAGGGTTATTTTATCTCAGCAGTATTCCTGTCCACAGGAGGGAGGTTGGACCCAAGGTTGTTTCGAGGTCCCTTCCAGCCCTTCATTTCTATGCTTCTAAAAGTAGGCAGAAGGACACATTTCAGAGCATGTGAAATTCCCTAGTGTAGACATGGTCTATATGGTCTTCATTTTGCTACAGAAAGAATTTGAGCAGTTCCCTATGGAAATTCGCAGGAGGGAATAGAGGAAAAAGAAAGCATGAGAAAAGCTAACTGACCTCTTGACCTGGCTTTCACTAGGCCCCGTACCTAATCCCATTCTTGTCACAGTGATGGGCATCTGATCTGCAGAGCGATGTCATAGTTTCATAGTTGGTAGGGTCGAAAGGGACCTAAGCAAATCATCTAGTCCGATCCCCTGCCATGGACAGGAAAGGATGCTGGGGTCAAATGACCCCGGCTAGGTGGATGTCTAACCTCCTTCTGAAGACTCCCAGAGTAGAGGCAAGCACCACTTCCCTTGGAAGTTGGTTCCAGCTCCTAGCCACCCTGGCAGTGAAGTAGCGCCTCCTGAGATCTAGCCTGAATCTACTCTCTGTCAACTTATGGCCGTTATTCCTTGTTACCCCCAGTAGTGCTTGGCGGAACAGGGACTCCCCCAATGCCTGCTGGTCTCCCTTGGCCAGTTTATAGGCAGCCACCAGATTCCCTCTCAGCCTTCTTTTATGGAGGCTGAACAGGTTCAGGTCCCATAGCCTCTCCTCATAGAGCCTGCCCTCCTGCCCCCAAATCTGGTGAGTGGCCCTCCTCTGGACCCTCTCCATGCTGTCCACATCTCTCTTGAAGTGCGGCACCCAGGACTGGATGCAGTACTCCAACTGCAGCTTGACCAGTGTCTCATAGAGAGGGAGGATTACCACCTTGGGCCTGCTCGTGATGCATCTATGGATGCAAGACAAGGTGCGGTTGGCCTTCCTGACCGCGTCCCCACATTGGTAGCCCATGTTCATCTTGGGATCAATAGTGACTCCAAGATCCTTCTCTGCCTCTGTGCTGATGAGAAGGGAGTTCCCCAGCCTGTAGGTATGCTGCTGGTTCTTCCTCCCCAGGTGCAGCTCCCTGCACTTGTCCATATTGAAACCCATCCTGTTCTCATCCACCCACCCCTGTAGCCTCTCCAGATCTAGTTGTAGGCTGTCCCTCTCTTCTAGCATGCTCAGTTCTCCCCACATTTTAGTATCATCTGCAAACTTGAACAAGGTGCTTTTCACCCCCTCGTTCAAATCGCCAATGAAGATCTCCACCCTAGAGTTCTAATGAAACTGGCCGGGGTCATTGCGTGTCCCCTGACGCAGCTTTATGAGCACTCGTGGTGCTCTGGAGAGGTGCCGGAGGACTGGAAGAGGGCCAACGTGGTTCCCATCTTCAAAAAGGGGAGGAAGGAGGACCCGGGAAACTATAGGCCAGTCAGTCTTACCTCGATCCTGGGCAAGCTGTTCGAGAAAATTATTCTGGCACACATCCAGGAGGGGCCAGCAGGGAAATGCATGCTCAGGGGCAACCAGCACGGGTTCATCAGCGGCAGGTCATGTCAGACCAACCTGGTGGCCTTCTACGATCAGGTCACTAAATCATTGGATGCAGGGGTAGCAGTGGATATAGTCTTCCTGGACTTCCGGAAGGCTTTCGACACTGTCTCTCACCCCGTTCTCATTAGGAAACTGGGGGACTGTGGCGTAGACACCCACACAGTCCAATGGGTCGCCAACTGGCTAGAGAGCCGCACCCAGAGGGTGGTAGTGGATGGGTCCTTCTCAGCCTGGAAGGACGTGGGCAGTGGGGTCC
>NW_005843857.1:24537-26615 GCF_000455745.1 Alligator sinensis | reverse complement strand
GTTTGACCCCAGTACTCTTTCCTGCCATGGCAGGAGGTCGGACTAGATGATCTGCCCAGGTCCCTTCCGACCCTAGAAACTATGAAACTATATTGAACAGTGCGGGCCTGAGGACCGAGCCCTGGGGGACCCATTGCCCGCATCTCTCCATGTCGAAAAAGACCCATCCACCACCCCTGTCTGGGTGCAGTCCTCCAGCCAATTTGCGACCCACAGTCAGCTGTGTAGGCGTCGACACCACAGCCGCCTAATTTTTTAATGAGAATGGTGTGAGAGACAGTGTCAAAGGCCTTCCTAAAGTCCAGGAAAACTACGTCCCCTGCGACACCTGCGTCCAAGGCTTTTTTGACCTAGTCATAGAAAGCCACCAGGTTGGTCTGACAGGATCTGCCTCTAATGAACCCATGTTAATTGCCCCTAAGTTTAAACCACCCTGCTGGCCCCTCACAAATGTGCTCCTGGGTAATTTTCTCAAACAGCTTCCCCAGGACCGAGGGAAGACTAATGGGTCTATAGTTTTCTGGGTCCTCTTTCCTCCCTTTTTTGAAGACTAGACATCAGGAGGCGCTACTTCACAGTCAGGGCGGCTAGGATCTAGAACCAACTTCCAAGGGAAGTGGTGCTCGCTCCTACCCTGGGGGTCTTCAAGAGGAGGTAGATGAACACCTTGCTGGGGTCGTTTGTCCCCAGTGCTCTTTCCTGCCATGGCAGGGGGTCAGACTTGATTATCTGTCAAGGTCCCTTCTGACCCTACAAACTATGAAACTATGAAAATGAGGACCACATTGGCCCTTTTCCAGTCATCAGGCACTTCACCAGAGCACCATGAGTGTTCTTAAAGCTGTGCCAGGGATCCTGCAATGACCTCTGCCAGTTCCCCAAGCACTCTGGGGTGCAGATCGTCAGGACCTGCTGATTTGAATATATTTAGTCCCTCCAGAAGTTCCCTGACTAGGTCCTCACTGACCCTGGGCCTGGTTGTGGCTCCCCTGGGTCCATCCGGTATCTCAGTGTGGGGGATGTCCCTGTCCCTGCTCAGAAAAATGGAAGCAAAAAATCTGTTAGAGATTAGCTTTGTCATCTGGTGCTACCACCAGATTACCAAGCATGTCCTGCAGAGGCCCCACATTATTTGGCACCTTCTTTTTACCCGCTATGTATTTAAAAAAAGACTTCTTGTTATCTTCGATCCAGGTCACTAGTCCCAGTTCCATCTCTGCCTTAGCCTTCCTAATAGCCCCTCTATAATCTCGAGCCAAGGAGGTATAATCCTCCTTGGTGATGGCCTCTCCCTTCCATTGGGTGTACATCTCCTTTTTGGCTTTAAGGCATTTGTGGATGCTTTTGGTGAGCCACGGGGGCTTTTAAGCACTTTTGCCCCCCTTTGATCTGTGTGGGGATTGTCTCCTTAAAGAATGACCACCCTTCTTGGACTCTCAACTCCCCTCCCCTCCAGGACCTCAGTGCCTCCCCGATAATTGAAATCTGTCCTCCTGAAGTCTTGGTATGTTGCCTTGCTGCAGGCCTTTGACACCCTGTGCTGGATGGTGAATTCCAGTAGGCGATGATCACGATTGCCCAGGTGGTTGAGCACCCACAGTCCCCTCACCAGGTCATCACCTGTGGACAAGAGGAAGACAAGACAACTTTTGAGAATGGCAGAGTGAGCTGAAGAGCACAGGTCTTGATATTAATAGAGCAAAGCAGCCAAAGTATCTGGTCTTTGGAGATGAAGATATTAAGAAGGAATGTGGACAGAAGCTTCCAGTTACCCTGGTAGAGGTATCTGGGTTGCATCATGTGTACATATGTCACTAGAGGCAGAGTTAAAGAAATGCATCGTCCATGTGTTGTAGCAGCAGAAGCTAACAAGACTATCATTAACTTGTGCTGGGTCATATCAGGAACTGTGCGAGACTCTATCCAGGTGCTTCATATCAAAGGACTATTGGAAAGTCAGGCTGGAAGGGCCCTCACACGGTCATCTAGTCCAGCCCCCTGCTTAAGGCAGGACCAGCCCTCACTACACCATCCTAGCCACATCTATACAACCTGCTCCTGGGATGGAGACTCCCCCA
>NW_005843857.1:8598-24101 GCF_000455745.1 Alligator sinensis | reverse complement strand
CATCCCTCTTGAAGTGCGGCGCCCAGAATTGCACGCAGTACTCCAACTGCGGTCTGACCAGTGCTGGATAGAGGGGAAGTATCACCTCCTTGGACCTATTTGTCATGCGTCTGCTGATGCACAATAAAGTGCCGTTAGCTTTTCTGATGACTTCGTCACACTGCCGACTCATGTTCATCTTGGAGTCCATTAGGACTCCAAGGTCCCTTTCCGCTTCCGTGCCACCAAGCCGGTCATTCCCTAGGCTGTAGGAGTGCTGGACATTTTTCCTCCCTAGGTGCAGCACTTTGCATTTCTCCTTGTTGAATTGCATTCTGTTGTTTTGTGCCCATTTCTCCAACCTGTCCAGGTCTGCGTGTAGTTGTTCCCTGCCCTCCGGTGTGTCCACTTCTCCCCACAGTTTTGTGTCATCCGCAAACTTGGACAGAGTACACTTCACTCCCTCATCCAAGTCGCTGATGAAGACATTGAAGAGTATCAGTCCAAGTATCAGTCTCTAGGGACGTGTTTCAGTGCTCAGCCCTGCTCAGTCACAAAGTTCCTCCTTCATCTCCAGCTTTTTTTTCCCTGCTCCAGCTTGAGACCATTGCTCCTAGTCCTGTCCCCTGTGACCACAGAGACAAGCTCATCTCTAGCCTCTCTGCCATCACTCTGTAGGGATGTGCAGACTCTGATGATCAAATCCTCACTCAGTTTTCTCCTCTCCAGACTCAATCGCCCCAGCTCTTCCCGTCCATAGTCCAAACACCACCTTCTTCATCTCCCCACTAGAGGCTACAAAGTCAGTGTGATATTTCTGACATCTATATATCTGTCCAGTAGATTTAGGTTGGACATCAGAAAGAATTTCTTCACAGTAAAGGTTGCCAGAATCTGGAATGGTCTTCCAAGGGATGTGGTGCTCTCTCTTACTTTGGGGCTCTTCAAGAGAAGACTGGACAAGTACCTAGCTTTTGTCATCTGACCCAAACACTGTTTCCTGCCCAGGGCAGGGGGTTGGACTTGATGACCTACTGAGATCCCTTCTGACCCTAATACCAATGAATCGCCTGGGATGCTGCATATCTTGGGGGGCAGATCTGTCATGCAGCATCAGCCTGAAGTATTTGTCATGTTTCTGGAATGGCAATTATAAGAAATAGGAAAGTTAACCTGAAATATTAAAGTGTTAAGAAGAGGTGCCACTGTCCCTCCATTGCAAATTTTCCATTTGCTGCTGCTGCCACTGCTGTCCTCCACAGTTTTGACCAAGGTGCTGGGAACAGGGTGTGTGTGGCAGTGGAGGAGGGAGCATATACAGGACCGGTGTTGGTGGTGGTATGTTCACAACCGCTACCACGGTGTAGTACACGACAGTGTGCATTGGGCGGCTTTTGGCTTGCTCCATTTTTTTCTTTCTCTATAAATATTAAGGGCATGTGCCCTGCCTGCAGTGCAGGACAATGAGGTGAAATTCCCTGCCTACTGCCTGGCTGGGGAGCCCTGCAGTGTTCCCTTCCTGCATGCAGCTGTGTGAGCAGGGGAGCAGGGCCGAGGTGCTGGACAAGGGGCTGGGATGATCAGGAGCCAAAACCCCCCCACAAAAATAGCAGCTGCAATTGAAAGTGGCATCTAGTGGACAAAGGCCTGAACTACAGAAATAGCTCAGTGCCACCTGGTGGAGAGAGGGTAATTACACGTCTCTGAGTGCCTTTCTGTTTGCACGCAGTGAATCCATACACACGATGCTTTAACTTGCGGCGAGCCAAACTAAACTACATCCAAGCAGTTTTCTTTTCACATGCTAACAAGACTTTTAATACATCAGGAAATCCCGCTCATGTAAACAGACACTGTTGCAGTGCCTAAAAAGGCAAATATTGTGGTGTGTACATGTACCCTTAGGGAGTAGTTAGAAAAGCTGGACATATACAAGTCCATGGGGCTGGACAGGATGCACCTGAGGGTGCTGAGGGAGTGAGCTGATGAAATGGTAGAACCACTGACCATCATCTTTGAAAACTCATGGGGCTCAGGAGAGGGCCTGGATGATTGGAAAAGAGCAAACCTCTAGTACCCATATTTGAGAGTGAAAAAGAAGGATCCAGAGAACTACAGATGATCCAGAGAACTACTGCAGGCCTGAACAATCTTCTTGAAACTCAGCAGGCCAAATTGCCTCTTAGTGTTTTCTGAAGTGATATGGAAGCTCTGAATTGATTCACAAAGCCTAAAGCTTCCAGCGATTCAATTTGGATTCATGATTAGGCCTCTGAATCATCCGAATTATCTCCAAATCTGAAACATGATCCGAAGCTTTGCGTAGCCCTATTAATAACAAGCTTTTATTGGGTCTAGATTAGCTTTGAAAAAGGAACAGGGAACCAGGAATAAGGAATTGGGAATAAGCAACCAACTTCAGCCTCATCACAGGCTGTGGGTACTGGGCTGGCTCCAGAAACCCCCAACCAAAGCCCCCACCCCCAGTCTGACTCCTGCCCCAGCCTCCGCCAGGCCCTGCAGCTACTGTGTTACCAGTTACCAATCAGTTGTACTGTGTAACCAGTTAATTACCACCAATTAACACCTATAAAACCAGACTAAGGAGAGAAAATAATCAATACAATCAGCTGCCCCAAGACAGACACAGTCAGTTGCACAAGCACCCATGTCACGAGCTTTGCCTGTCAGCAGCTAGAGGTGCAGGGCCCCAGAACCCCCCTGCACTGATCTCCTTGACAGGTGGCAGGCTTCATGGCCACAGCAGGGGCCACCATCCCTGCAGCTTTCAATCTGCTGCGCCTTTACACACACAGTGTCACCCATGTCACGGGTTTTGATTGTATGCAGCATGAGGTTCAGTTTCCCCCAAACCCCTGCACCTATCTCCTTGAAACTTGGCAGGCTTTGTGGCCTGAGCAGGGGGCATCACCGTGACAGTTTTCAGTCCACTGCACCTTAACACACACAGGGTAATGTATGTCACGAGTTTTGTCTGTCAGCAGCTTGAGGTGCAGTTCCCCCCAAAGCCCTGCACCGATTTCCTTGAAATTTGGAAGGCTTTGTGGCCTCAGCAGGGGCCACTATCCCTGCAGTTTTCACACCCCCCCCCTGTGGTGTATCACATACACATGAGTTTTGCTTTCAAGAATCTGGGGTGCAGTTCTCCCCGAACCCCTACACTGATCTTCTTGAATCTTGGCAGGCTTCATGCTCTCAGCAAAGACTACTACCCCTGCAAGTTTCATCCCAATGAGACAAAAAACTACAAAGTTATAGATATTTCATTGATTCCTCACTATACCCTATGGTCGGATCTCTGAGGCGGCTTCAAAGTTTCGGAGCTGCTTTGGCTGGATCGATGTGGAAACCCGGTCCAGAGCTCTGGATCAGAACCCTGGCATCCGAAACAGCCAGATCCAAAACTGTATCAAATAGCTGCCTACTCACACAGGCTTAGTTATTAATGAATTACACATCCTAAAGAGAGAGAATTTCATTAGCTATGCATATGTACCAATTATTATGTAAAATAATACCCCACATCAAGTACAGAACTCTAAATGAGGGTCAGATTAGGA
The DNA here is from genome assembly GCF_000455745.1 of Alligator sinensis. Lineage (NCBI taxonomy): Eukaryota > Metazoa > Chordata > Crocodylia > Alligatoridae > Alligator > Alligator sinensis. The sequence continues at coordinate 20,541 of NW_005843857.1, read as the reverse complement.
TGGGATTATGGGGCAAAATACTTCTTGGACCACCCCAAAGTTCCTGTCGATGCCACCAGGGGACTGTCCCAAAGAGCCCTGACCACAGTCCTGACTAGCCCAAGGCACGGTTTGGCCATGCCAGGCTGCCAACAGACAGCAACCTAGCCACTGTGCTAGATACATGGACCCGAATAAGGAACTGGATTTGCAGCTCGGATTATACTTAGAAATTCATTTTAGGCCACCCCATGCTATGGCTCTGTGGAACCAGGGGACTGTCCTGAACATCTCTGACCACAGAGTAATGGCCACAAACTCCTGGAAGACCAATTCAGACTCAGCATTGGGAAAAGACTTCTTCATAGTACGGGTGTCCAGACTGTAGAATAAACTCCCTCCAGAGGTGGTACAATTGCCTACCCTGGAAATCTTCAAGAGGAGACTGGATGGTCACCTTGCTAGGGTCACCTGACCCCAGTTGTCTTTCCTGCTTGCTGCAGTGGGCTGGACGTGATGATCTTCCAAGTTCCCTTCCAGTCCCTTACAACTTATGAATCTATTCACATGCACACACACGCACACAGATACACATGCAGATGGGAGCACACTCTACTCACTCTGTGCACATGCACACATAGACACAAACACACTCTCCCTCCTGCCATGAACACAGGCACATGCATGTACACTTGCCCATGAACGCACACTGACACGCATGCACACACAGACACACACATGCACACACCCAGACAAGCATGCACAGAAGCAGATGTAGACAAATGCCCTGATGTACACACACAGATGCACACATGCACACATGCATACAGATGAGCACACATGCAGAGATGCATAAGCATGCACTCAGGCTCAGACACAGATGTACACATACGCCCCTACCCCACCACCAGCCACATCCCTTCCCCTCCCAGGACCTCTGCCCTCCTCCACTCTCCATCATGGTGTGGCAGCCCAGAGGGAGATGCTGCCTGGCTGTCCCCCTGTGTTCACACATGTGAACGAGCTGGGCCAGCTCAGGCTGGGAGCCTCACTCCCCCTCTCATGCGGGTGGCCGTGGTGGGAGAGGTGGCTCCAGGGGGTAAGGTGAATGTTGGGGCCTGGAGCCCCTCAGTGATGCTGCCTGCCTTGCTGCACAGTGCAGCACAACTCCTGCCTGCTTCTGCCCCCACCCAGTGAGAAGGCACTTGGTTCCAAGTCTAACAGCAATTCTTGTGTAGCAGCAGTTCAGCACATCTGATTGTCATAGTCCATTTATTTGGGGTATTATTCATTTCGGGTATTATTATTTATTTTCCTTGCAGGGATCATTTGAGGTCCCTTCCTGCCCCTAATGTCTATGAAATCTAGTAAATCTAGTAAATCTATTCTGTCACAGCTTTGCTGAGGTCATTGTTAAGTTTTCAAAAAAGGTGAAAAAAAATGTGCAACAGAGAGGTGCTACCTCTGCCTGAGTCTGGAATAGCTGGCAGAGGAGGAGTGATGAAAGTCAAGGTATTGAATACTGTGGCTCTTGCTGAAGTGCCTTGTGCCACCACCCACTCCCAGGAACAGGGGGAGGAGAGCTTGCACATGATCAGAGCCAACAACACCCAGTGCCCCTTGCTGTCACCAGTCCCATCTGGCTGTACGCAATATCTTTCCTCCCTCCCTCTCCCTCCCTGCCTGCTGTTCTTGTGGGAGGAGGTGGGGGGTGTGGCAGGTGGTGCAGTGGCAGGTGGGTGGTTTGGCAGCTCCCTTGCTTCCTCTCGCCCTGTGTCCCCAATGCCCGGGACCCTCGCATGCGCAGTTGGCCCAGAGATTTACAGACAGACAGACAGACTATGGTTTTTATTATATCTGAATACTTGCAGGAATCCTTTCCTGGCCCCAGGGCAAGAGGAAGGAGATGATCTTGGGGTGAAAAGGAGAGAGAGCCCAGACAGAACAGTCTGAGCCCTCAGTGCAATGCGGTGGTCAGCAGGGCAAACAACACGCTGGCATGCATTAACCAATGCAAATCACGTAAAACTAAGGAAAAGATACTCCCTCTGTACTCAGCACTGGTGAGACTACAGTTGAAGTACTGCATCCAGTTCTGGGCACAGAACTTCAATAAGGACATGGAAAAACTTGAGAGGGTCCAGAGAAGAGCCACCCTTATGATCAGGGACTTGCAAGGCAAGCCATACGAGGAAAGGCTGAGGGACCTGGGCCTCTTTAGCTTAAAGAAGAGAAGTTTGAGAGGGAACTTGGTAGCAGCTTACTCCTACATCAGAGGAGTGAATCGGGAGCTTGTTGAACAACTGTTTCCTAGGGCACCCCTGGGGAAGACCAGAACCTTTGGATACTTACTCCTGGAAGGCCGCTTCAGGCTTAATACCAGGAAAAATTCCTTCACAGTCAGGGTGTCCAGAATGTGGAATAAAGTCCCTCCAGAGGTGGTGGAGTCACCTGCCCTGGAGGTTTTCAAGAGGAGACTGGATGGTCACCTCACTGGGGTCACCTAACCCCAGTTGTCTTCCTGCCTAGAGCAGGAGGGGGGGCCTGGGCCCGATACTCTGCAAGGTCCCTTCCAGCCCCTAACAATCTATGAATCTATGAATCTGAACCTGACTAACTGTCCAGGGCAGTTTGGCTCCTCTCAGTGTCTCCCTTCAGTCAGGTAGAGGGGAGAAAGTGTCCCCAGCTCTAAGAACGCAGGGGTGCAGTCTGCATTTGCTAGAAAATGCTTTCTTGTCACACAATCAATAGTACATGCTCGTTTGATGCCTCCAAATTGATTCAGAAAAGCTTTGGAGGAGATCCAACGATTCGGGCAGACCCCGCTCGCTGCCACAGGGAGCTGGACCTGGACTCCATGCCAGTAAGTAACGGGTGTGGGGGGGCCTGGAGGAATGGGGAGTGGACCATAGGGAGACCCCTTCCAGGCCCATCCTCTGCCTGTGTCCCCTGCCCCCCACCCACTCTCCCAGCCCAGTCAATTGCAGCCCTGCCCGGCCCCAGTGTCCCAGGCCTTTAAAAAAATTAAAAGCCCTGTACTCACTGGCTGCTGCAGTGTCCAGCAGGGCTTCTGGAGGCTCATGGCAGAGCCCCCCTGTGCAGCGCAGGGCAGTGGGAGGCAATGGGAATCACCCTCCCCCCTTCCAGGAGCCTGTGATTGTGGGGCTTTTTTTTTTTTTTTTTTAAGTGCTGGGACACTTGGGCCAAGTGGGACTGGCATTGATGAGGCAGGGAGAGCTGGGGAATGGGGCACTGTTTGATTTGGAGATTTGGCCAGTTTGGCCATGGCCGAATCTATGAGTCAGATTCAACCAAATCGATTCGGGTCAGTGATTCAAATCACCAAATTGAATCATTCTCTCCAAATTGGCCGAATCCAAAGCAAATATTAGTTGCTTCACGCAGGCCTACAGACCAGCTGCAGAGCGAGGGGTGGGGTGCAGTTGACCCGGCCTGGTGCAGCAGGGCAGGATGTGGTGATGACCAGCCTGGTTTGACAGAGGACAGTTAATCCTATCTAGCCTGGGTGTCTCTATCCCACACCCATTACTGGGGATGCCAGCCAGAGTGGACAAACTGGTGGGACCTCCATGGAGACTGGCCAAGGACCCTAGCAGGCTGGGCAGGCTCAGCTGAGAGGTTCAGATGAGGCCACCCAGGCAGGTGGGGAGCAGCATCTGGGAGTGCATTGGGTGGGCAGGGTTGGGGCCAGGACCTGGGGCACAGCTGTGATCAGCTCCCTGCATGACCCTGCCATGGGCACTGGTTCTGTGGGCACGGATGTGCAAAGAGGGGTTTGTAGCTCTGCCTGGGGCCCAGGCCCCATGTTGTCCTTGCCCTGTGATACAGGCCCTGGCCCCTGCCTTGCCCCATCCCCAGCCACCCATCCCACTCCTGAACACCACTCCCTGCTCACCCATGGTTTCATCACATCTGCTAGGCTGAGTGCACTGTGCCTGTGGGGGACCAGGCCAGAGCCATGGAGATCCTGCCAATCTCTTTGTCTGTTCTCTCCTTCTGGTGTCCCCAGCAGTGAGTGAGGGGTGGCTGGGTCGGGGTGCCCAAGCACTGGGGCCATATCAGGCAGCAGCAGCAGTGTGGGCTCCGTCTGGCTGCTGCTGTCAATGTTGCTGCCACTGAGGCAGAGGAAAACTGAGTCTGAGGCTGCCCCAGCCCCACGGTGTGTCCAGGGCTGGTGGGACTGGCCACATGTGGTATGGCTTAGACTGCCCCTGTCTGTCAGCCAGGCCAGGTGTCAGGACGGTCCATGGGCTGGAAAGGGTCATGTTGTGGTTGAGATCCAGCCCATAGGCTGCATTTCTCCCACCCCTGCTCCCGGTCTCATGCTGAGGAAGATTCTTTATTTCTTCTCTGTGAAGCCTGTGCAAACCGTTCACACCCTGAACAGGAACTCAAGAGTGAAACTTAATGTTAATCCTTTTACATACAGCAGAAAATAACTGTGTGCTGTGTATTTACTCTGGCAGTTGTGGCTGCATTGTTAAGAGGATAGACCACCAATCCCTTGGTGTTTCCTTCCACAGGTCTGAATTTTGCAGACTATGAAGCTGATACTTTTTGTTTTCCTTTGGACGACACATGCAGGGTCACTATTTCCCCTCCATCACATTGAATCTTCCTTCTTGTATCCCTGGCAGGATTTCTGGTGGGGCTATGGAGAGCTGGTGGGATGTGGAGCCATAACTTTCCACAGCTTCCAACTCCCAAATGGCATGGATAGTTTTAGACCCTGACTCCATGCAGCGCCCAACGACTACAGAGATGACGATCCAATTGCTCATGGATCTTGCTACTCATTAGCCAGAGCAAGCAGGGAGCAAACACCAGTGCACATTGCTCACAAGAGCTTTATTCAAAATGGAGACAGCTTTGGGCCAGGTCCCTCACAGACACGCAGCCTGTGAACCAGGGGGCCTGCACTGAACATTAGTTTTTTTCACATTTTATACACCTTGGCTCATGCTCATTAACATTTACTCCACCTTCGCCCCTCCTTTGGTTCCACCCATTTCTCCTTCTATCTCGAGCTCCACCTCTGTTTACTTCATTAGCATGGAATTACCTATGCGTTTCATTCATTTACTGTCTTTTTGCTATGAGCGCATGCCTAAGACTTTGACCTCCGCTTCCTCCGGTCATTAGCTGGTGCTTTTGGGTTTCTTGCTGACTCCTTCTTCATCTCCAAGGTCCTGCTTCTGCATTATCTCCTGATGATAGCTGGTGGGCTGCACCTTGTTCTTCTTACACAGTAGGCTCTATACTCAGCAACACTATGACCTTCTTAGAAAACTGCTTCCCTAAGTGTTTGCAATGTTATTTTAAATATATCATTCTGCCTTGTGGTCAGCAGCTTTGCTGAGACACAGAGAAAAGCCTTTATTCAGATGCAAATCCAGGGCTCCCCAAAATCTTAATACAGTCACCCAACAGATTGTACAAAGGATTAGCAGCCTATCACTTCCCCACTCAGCTACCTTGTCCAGACCTAGCTACGCCCTTTACCTGTTTGTAAGGTTTATTGCACTTAGGATCTTTCCCCCAGGACACTTCCCCTTGCTGAAAAGTGGGATACAATCTTAGTATACATTTAATGTGCAGTTCAGCACAGCTCCCTACCAGAAGGACATTGCTACCTCCCTCTGACCAAACCCTCCCCTAGATCCACCCCCTGGAAGAGGGGAAACCCTGCCCAGCCCTCCCTCGCTCTGCAGCCCCAGGAAGAAGCCTCCCCCATTCAGCTTCAGGCGCTCGGAAGTGCTGAGATGCTCCTGGGTTTAGCACAAGGCCTGTGGCACCTGCTCCCTTTGTGTATTTGTATCATTTTTGTGTCTACTCTTCAGGTATTACACAGATTATTAAGAAGTTTTGCTTTACATTTTATAGTTCAACATAGTTGACCTCACAGTTAACAGACTGTGAAGAGAAGGATCTGGATAGGTTACAGGGGTGGGCAAACAGGAACAGGATGTGTTTCAATACGGACAAGTGCAGGGTGCTGCACTTGGGTAGTAGGAACCAGCAGCACACTTATACGATGGGGAACTCCCTACTTGAGAGCACGGAGGCGGAAAGGGATCTTGGTGTCATTATTGACTCCAAGATGAACATGGGCCGACAATGCGAGGTCATGGTTGGCAGGGCTAACCGGACCTTGTCGTGCATCCACAGGTGCATCTCGAGTAGAGCCAGGGAGGTGATCCTCCCCCTCTATGCGACGCTGGTCAGGCCGCAGCTGGAGTATTGTGTCCAGTTCTGTGCGCCCCATTTCAGGAGGGATGTGGACAACATGGAGAGGGTCCAGAGGAGGGCCACCCGCATGATCCGGGGACAACAGGGCAGACCCTACAGTGAGAGACTGCGGGACCTGAACCTATTCAGCCTCCACAAGAGAAGGCTGAGGGGGGACCTGGTGACCGTCTATAAACTCACTAGGGGGAACCAGAAGGGTTTGGGGGAGACGCTGTTTCCCCTAGCCCCCGCTGGCATAACAAGGAGTAATGGGCACAAGTTGATGGAGAGGAGGTACAGATTGGACATCCGAAAAAACTACTTCACAGTCAGGGCGGCTAGGAGCTGGAACCAACTTCCAAGGGAGGTGGTGCTGGCCCCTACCCTGGGGATCTTTAAGAAGAGGCTGGATACCTACCTGGCTGGACTCATTTGAGTCCCGTTTTTTGTTTAGGGTTCTTTTGTTGTTCTCCCGCCCTGGCGGGGGGTCGGGCTAGAAGATCTATTAGGTCCCTTCCGACCCTAAAACTATGAAACTATGAAACTATGACTTAGTAAAACACAATTACTCCACATAACACAGACAAGCTTGTGTGTGGGGGGGGGCAGCTTGTTCATGTGCTGCAGGCAGGAGACAAACCCTGTGCCCTGCTTTGCGGTGCAGCTTAGGCCATGGCAGTAACCCAGGGCCAAAGGGCTCCTTATGCAGAGCAACGTGTAAACCAAATGCAGCTGGTAACAGCTGACCCACAGCTTGTGTTACCTCCCTCCAGCTTCTCCAAAAGCCGCCTGCCAGCAGGTGCTCCATCCGCCTGTACGGCATGCTGACCCGCTGCACCCCTGGAGAGGACACTGGCCTCACTCTTATGAGGACAGCTGGCATTCTTCCACAGCTGCCAGCAGGACCATAAAGTATGGGGCAAAGCAAGTTCCTTGCAAGAACCCAGCAAACTTTCTCTGCCTCCAGCAACCACTGACCTCCCTTGACATGGGTGGGGGAAGATGAAAGGTTTTAGACACTAGTATATATAACAATACATTTTGGTGTGTCCCGGATAGGTGTGAACAGTCCTAGTGGACAAAGCACTGGTTTGTGCTGTCAGAGTTTTGGAGTTTGAGCCCCGTCTAGGGTGAAATTGGTTCATGAGTGTAAAAAGGAAAAAAAATAGCCACACTTTGTTGATTAAAATCTGAGGGTAGACTTGGAGCAAGATGTCCAACATGTCTAACTGTATCAATGGGCCTGCCAAGAGAAAAGGTAATTACAAGCCTCCAAGTGCCAGGATTTCTCTTTCCAGCTGGGGAGAAGAGAGTTTGCTCACCAATGACATAGACGGCTGTGCTCTTTCTTGTCACAAAATTGTTGGGAGGAAGCTCACGATAGTGCAAGCTATTCTCTGCCTGCAGGTGTCTGGAGATAAAAGGCTCTCTGTTCAACAGAGCATCAAATGGCCTGATGAACAGTGCCCTTGAGAGACAGACACGTTTGATGACACCAAGGTAAATGCAGCACTCCATGTGGGACTTAAACCCACAAGCTCTGGTTCAGGACTCTAACACCATCGCCATTGGGCCACCAGGGTTGAAAAGACTCAAGGAAGCAGGAAAGGTGTTTTCCCCTCTACATACAACTGATTCTGCAAAGGCCGTTGACCCCTTCCTCCACACACCTTAGAGCAGGGCCTGGTAAGCTTTTACAAGCCATAGGCCAGAACAACTTGGTTTCCATCCATTGTGGACCATGTGGCTGCAGCCACATATCAGCGGCAGGGGACTTCTCCCTGCCCATGCCCAGGCCAGGCAACTGGCAGTAATGAATCATCTCTATGGAGTCAGCACCTCCTCAGAGTCATGGGGATGGAAAGGACCATCCCTCTTCTACTCCTACATTCTACACAAGCACTGGGTGCGCTGGATGCAACCCGCCCTTCCCCTGGCACTCCCCCACCTCTGGAGACACCGCCAGTGAAACAGATCCCACAGGTTCCCCAGGCAGCTTGCTCCCTGGCCCTGCTGTTGTGACAGGGAAGGAGTCTTTCTGAGCTACCGTCTACATCTGCTGGGTGCAGCGGAAGCCAAGTGCTGATGGCAGCCTCTGCAGTGGGGGAGAGCACTTCTCCTTCCTCCTCTCTATGGCAAGCTTTCAATAATCAGTGACTGCCATCATGATCCCCCAGAACCACCTTCCTCCAAGACGACCTTGCCTGGATCTCCCAGCCTTTCCTTGTAAGGCTGCACTCCACCTGCTTGATGCTGGACACTTATCTCTGACCCAGGTTTCACAGACAGGACACTCCCCACTGTGATGCTGGGACTGTGTGACTAGACTGGCAGAAGTCAGGGCAGGGTAATACTTTAAAGAGTAACTGCTGCAGGGAGGCATAGGCTTTTCTCCGTAGCAGCCGACTTCATCAGAAGCTATGACCATATTTCTGAAACCATCGTCTGAAGAAAGGCTGGGGAAGAAGAGCTATGAAGCATTTTGTGGTCTCTGCAAGTTGTTGACTGGAAATAGCAGCCTGCAGTGGCTTGCCTGAGTGAGGGCTGGCTCAGTGACCAGATTGCAACCTTTGATGCTGAACCAAGCACATCATTTAATAAAACTATCAAATAATGCACTGACACTCCTGGAACCTTTTTTGATGACACACTCCTGTGAACGTGGAGCCAATGCTTGATCTTCCATCAAGTCACAGGACTGTCCCCACTGAATTTATGTCAGACACAATGGCAACAGCGGGAGCCTGCATGGACCCCTGCAAACACTGCCCCGGCTTTGAAGCGTGGATTTGGGAACGCGTGTCTTGTGCAGGGGCCGGTGGGGACAGAACTGCCGATGACAGCGGGGACCTGCTGGGAGTGGGTGTGCAGCTGCCAGGTTGAACTGAATGTTTTTTTGGCTCCCTGAGGGTGGAAGACAGAAATGTGAACCTCAGGCTCTGGGTTCAAGTCTTCAATGTGGGCATTTTTGCTTAGTTGGTTCAAACACCTGCCTTGTAAACAGGTGATCCTAGGTTCAAATCCCAGAAATGCCTGCGTTTTTTTTCCACCTTTTACCACAATCCAGAGTTGTGGTTGGGCCGAAAGAAATCTTAGGCAGTTCAACAAGGAAAAGAGCAAAGTCCTGCACTTCAGACAGTCTTCTAATGGGTGAGTGAGACACCCTGAGTGACATTAGGGCATGGGCTGGGCAATGCCCATTGGGCAACATAGGGCAACAAGGCCTACACCACCCATTCAGGCAGTCTTCTAATGCCCAGCCTGAACCTACTGTCAAACAACTTATGGCCATTATTCCTTGTTAGTCCAGGAGATGCATGCGTGAACAGGGTCTCTCCTATTCCCTGCTGGTTCCCGCCCCCCCGGTAAGTTTGTAGATGGCCACCAAGTTCTCTTGTGAAGAGTAAACAGGTTCAGGTCCCGTACCCTCTCCTCATAGGGTCTGCCCTGCTGTCCCCAGATCATGTGAGTGGCCTTGCTCTGGACCTTCTCAATGCTGGCCACATCTTTCCTAAAGTGCGGCACCCAGAACTGGATGCAGTACTCCAACTGTGGCCTGACCAGTGTAAGGACTGTGTACTCCAGGGGACACGGGGCCCAAGCAATGAACAGATATGGTTGGTGATGGCAATTACCCCAGGCTTGCGGGTGTGCTCCAGGAAGGGGATTGGCCAGTCGTAGGCATCCCAGGGGAGACACTCCAGTGGTCAGCTTGGTAGGTGGTCAGGCACAGTGAGGTGGGTGGCACAACAGGGAAGCAAACCCAGCTGTCCTGCCAGAGTCATGCCACAGTCACCATCTCCATATTGCTAACCAGAAGTCAACTTCCTTTCATTCCCCCACTGATTCTTATGCAGCCTTTTTCTACTTGGCTAAAGAAATCCCCTGAGTATGGAGTATTTCCTCTCTGTGAAAGCAACTGCAGCCTCTCCTTCTTTGAACAGACTGGGCTGCCTGGGTCTCTCCCTGGAAGACGATCTCTGCAGTCCATGAATCATTTGGTGACTCTCTTCTGCCCCGTCCCATGTTCATCCTCCTTAACATTGTTAGCTGTTTTCCCATGTTCCAAGTCTCACTCTCTTCCAGAATGCTGAAGTGAGAACATTACCAAAAACTTAACTAGAAAGGTAACTTATAGGGCTGTGTGAAACGGCACCATTCTGTTTTGCCTTCAGTTTGGGGTTTCCATAGAACAGTGTTCCGTTTCAAATTTCATTTAGATTCAAAAAAGCTGTTCCATTTTGCTTTGTTGAAACAGTGAGGCTGTTTCAATGCTGTTTCGAGGTTTTGCTTGATTGGGCTTGGGGTAGGAAGTCAGCCCAGCCACACCCACCTGCAGCACTGTGATTGAGCAGGGGTCAGAGAGTCAGCCCAGCTGAGCTGCCTCCCAACCCCCAGCACTATGATTGGGCAGAGGCGGGGGAGGGGAGTGTCGGTCCAGCTGGACTGGCTTCCCACCCCCGGCACAGTGATTGGGCAGAGAGTCAGCCCAGCTTGGCTGCCTTCCTACCAGTGGTGCTGAGATCAGGTTGGGGGCAGAAAGTCAGCCCAGCTGGGCTGCCTTCCCACCCCAGGCACTACAATCAGGCGAGGGGGAAGAGAGTCAGCCCAGCTGGGTTGACTTCCCATGCTCAGTGCTGTGATCAGATAGAAAGTCAGTCCAGCTGGGCTGCCTTCCCACCAATGATGCTTTGATTGGGGTAGGGGTGCAGAGAAGCAGCTCAACTGGGCTGACTTCCCAGCCCTGGCACTGTGATAGGGCAGGGAGGTGAGCAGAGAACCAGCTGCAGCACCAGGAGTGGGAAGTCAGCCCAGCTGGACTGACTCTTTGCTCCACCTCTCAATCACAGTGCCGGGAGTGGGGAGTCTCCGTCCCATGCCTGATCACAGCACCCCTGCCCAACTGCAGCACCGGGGAGGAGAACTGAACCCGGGCTCAGTTCCCTTCCCCTGCACTGCTATTGTCTACCCACAGCATGGCAGCTGGAGGTGGGTAGAGCCAGAGCCGTGCTCTTGGCTGCTGCTGGGAGTGCAACCCTGGTTCTCCCCTGTCTCTTACTACCTCACTGTTGGCTTTCGAAACTCAAAAACATTTTGAAAAATGTTTTGACTACCCTTGTTTTGCTTCAAGGTTGTTATGAAGCCCTTCATTTCAATTCCATTTTACAGTTTCCAGCTTGAAATGAGTCAAAACTGTGTTGAATCGAAACAGCCGGGGAAATTTCTCACAGCCCTAGTAGCTTACAGTAATTTAGAAGCATATTTAATGGCTATCAGGCTGGTTTTGTTTGCTCAGGGCATTCTTTTGATACTTCTCTCACTTGTACCCCTCCCCAAGCCTACACTCTCTACCCAGTAAATCTATGTATTGTAAGATGCTTTGTGGTACATCTTTTAGATGGATTGGGCACGCCTTTTTATTTCCTTGGCTTGGCTGAGTAAGAGAGGCTGCTTTATGTACTTCTGGTTAAAGGAAACGCCCCAAGATCTCACTGGGGGTCAAGCTCCCTCAAGGCCTACAAGGCCTGTGTACACTAGGGGGAAGGGGGCATAGAGGCTGAGCAACAAGCAGACCCCAGATGGTGGTGGCAGTTATCCCAGGCTTATGGGTGAGCTCCAGGAAGTGGGTCGGCCAGTTGCAGGCGCCCCATGGAAGATGCTCAGAGCTTGATGTTTGGTTGGGCAGAGTAAGGTGGGTGGCTTATCACAGGAATG
>NW_005843857.1:4233-8584 GCF_000455745.1 Alligator sinensis | reverse complement strand
ACAGAGGCATAAAGGGCCAGCTTCATGCTAATGGTTTCTCATGGGTTAGTTGTAGGCTGGTCTCTGCTCAGTTCCTGGGCACTCTGAATACCCCCAGAAGGCACTTTACCCCCCTCTTCCAGCCTGTCAAAGCAAGAAATGGTTTTGCTTGTGAGACTGATCTGAATCTGGCCTGTGCACCTGTCTGGGGAGGATAGATTTGCAGAGAGAGGGGATTTGGATCCAGCAGAGAGACCCAGTGGCTGGACAATGAAAGCTGGAGAATTAGAGTCACAGGATAACAAACAACAAGGGCTGGAAGGGATCTCAGAAAGTTCGTAGATTACATAGACATTAGGGGCTGCAAGGGAGCGTGTGAGATCGAGCCCAGGCACCTGCCATAGGCAGGAAGTCTGCAGGGGTTAAATGATCCCAGCAAGATAAACATCCAAACACCTTTTTCAACGAGTCCAGAGTAGGTGCCTGCACCAGCTGTGGGAGGAGTCTGTTCCAGATCTTGGACACTTGGACTGTGAAGTTTTTCCTTATGTTCAGTCTAAATCGGCCTGCTAGGAGTTTGTGGCCATTGGACCTTGTTATCTCTTGGAGAGCCCTGGTGAACAACTGTTCTCCCAGATCCTGATGCACTCCCCTTATGTACTTATTGGCTGCCACTAAGTCCCCCTGAGCCTTCTCTTCTCCATGCTGAAGAGTCCATGGTCACATCTGGTCCAGCCCCCTGCTCAAAGCAGGCCCATCCCCAACTAGATCATTCCGGCCAAAGCTTTGTCTAGCCGGGTCTTGAAAACTCTTCCTAATTTCTAACGTAAACGTCCCTTGTTGCAACTGGAAATTCAGAGCAGCAAGAAGGACCAGTTTGTAAGGCCAGGTGAGAACCCTTAGCACAGCTTAACAGGGGCTGGAAAGGTGGTGCTCCCTTACTGGAAATGTCTGAATCCAGATTAGGAAAATACCCAAAGCATGAATGGAAGCAGAATCACAGCCGTTGGACTCCAAACAAGGTGAAGCAGTAATTCTCATGGCCTGCATTATACAGAAGTTCCATCTATATGGTGATGGAGGTCATGTCTTTTGGACTGGATGCCTGGGGATGTCTTATACATGCCAGTTCCCTCGGATGGGGTGAGTGATGTGTAGGCACATGTCTGTGCTGCCTTCTGAGGGCCTATCTTGTTCCAGCACTCTGGACAGGAAGTACAACTGCAGACCATGCCAGGGGACACCGATTCTGTGACTCTCCCTGGAGATGTTTCTTGTTCGAGAGAACCTTCCTGAGTCCTTTCCAAAGACATCCCATGTCCTCCACACTCTCCTCCATTGATTATGACACTCTGAGCCTGATGCTTCAGCCAGTTTTGTATCCACCTTTATAGTCCATTCATCCAGCCTGTACTTCTTTAGTTTGCTGCAAGAACGTTGTGGGACACTGTACCAAGAGCCTTGCTAAAATAAAGGTACACCACATCCATTGGTCTCCCCACATCCGCAGAGCCTGTCATGTCATCATAGAAGGCAATTGGGTTGGTCAGGAATGACTTACCCCTGGTGAATCCACACTGACTGTTCCTAATCACCTTCTTCTCCGCCAAGTGCTTAGAAATGGATTCCTTGAGGATCTGCTCCATGATTTTTTCCAGAGACTGAGGTGAGGCTGACCCATCTGTAGTTCCCTGAATCCTGTTTTTTCCCTTTCTTAAATATGGGCACTAGGTTTGCCCTTTTCCAGTCATCCAGGACCTCTCCTGATCCCCATGAGTTTTCAAAGATTGGTCAGCAGTTCTTCTATCTCATCAGCAAACTTTCTCAGCACCCTTGTGTGCATCCTGTCCAGCCCCATGGATTTGTATATGTCCAGCTTTCCTAAATAGTCCCTAAGGGTACATGTACACACCACAATATTTGCTCTTTCAGGCACTGCAAGTGCATATCTGTTTGCATGAGCAGGATTTCCCAATGTTTTAGAAGTCTTCTTTGGGTGTTAAAGTAAAACTGATCAGACATAGTTTAGTTTGGCTTGCTGCGAATTAAAGCATTGCATCTATGGATTAATTTTGTGCATAGAGAAATGCACCCAAAGATGCATAATCACCCGTTTTTTCCACCAGGTGGTGCTGCTCTATTTCTGTAATTCTGGCCTTGTCCAGTAGAGGCCACTTTCAATTGCTGCTGCTATTTTTTGGGGGGGGGGGGGGGAGGGGGCCTCCTGCTCATCCCAACCCCTTGTCCTGCAATGCTGCCTCGCTGCCCTGCTCCTACAGCTGTGTGCAGACAGGGCACGTTGCAAGGATCCTAAGTTAGATGGCCTGGGGGCATCTCATCCAGCTGTCCTGCACCACTGGCAGGGCGTGTCTCTGTAGTTCTTATACAGAAAGAAAAAAATGGAGAAGTAAGCCAATACCTGCCCAATGCACAGTGTGCTGTACTACCCCATGGTAGTGGTCATGAACATACCACCATCACCACCGGTCCTGTATGTGCTCCCTCTGTCCCCACAACCCTTCCCTATGCTCATCACCATGGTCAAAACTGCAGAGCACAGCACAGTAGCAGCAGCAAATGGTAGGTTTGTAACTGAAGGTGTGTGGCACCTCTCTTAACACTTCTATATTTTGGGGTAACATGCATGTCAGAACAGGCCCTTCTTGGCTCTGTTTAGAAATTTATTTAAGTGGTGGTGGAGGGGGGGGGTTAATTTTTTTGGCACTGTATAAAACCATTATCAGCAATATGATTAGAATCATCATTATTCTCCATTTTTTTTCAGGATAATTTAATCTAAGGATAATACTTATTTCAGTCACAAAGGCAGTGATATCAATAGTGACAGGGGCCTGGCAGTGAGACATAGTGAACATTGCCAGTAGAAACAACGCAACTGTGTACAAGGAAGTGGCATCAGGTGTCATTAACAGGCTTTGTACATGGTTGGTCTGCTTCTTTTCTGTGGCAGCTGTGTCCAGGGTCAGTGGTGGCAGTGGCAGCCACTGTAGCAATTGGAACTCAAAATAGGAGGGAAGGAATGAATGTTGGTGGGAAATAGAGAGCCTACAAATTTTTAGTTGAAAAGCACCAAGAAGGGCCTTCTGCCCTGACCTCTTGTACACTATTCACCGGCTAGCAAAGACAGCCTACATGCTGTGATGTGCCAAGCAAGGTGGGGCTAAGTGGTTGCTTGCTGCCCGGCCGAGGGATGAAATGGGACAGAGCCGCGCAGCAGGAGAGCAGGGGTGCAGGGTGGTGGGAAGGTGGGACTCATGCCGCTGCATGCGCTCCCGGGTGAGGAAGGGTTAGCGGGCGTGTGCCCCCCTGATCTGCATGCTGCCACTGTGGGCCTTCCTGCTGTGCGTTCCCCTTCACATTCCTTCACAACAGTAATGAAAACCACCCACATTATTTACTTGACAGTTGAAGTAAACTGCACTCCAGCCCACTGTCAGGACTCACTTACCAACGTGTTAACGTGCTGGTTGTGGAGGATGTTATGATGTTCTCTTGCAACTCCAGTGTCACAAAACAGCTCTCATCCTGCACTTGACCGCTGCACTGCATCTGACTTCAGTCTGCATTCTTCTCGACTGCTGTGTTCGCATTCCTGTGCCCCCCAGGGGCAACTCTCCCCACTGGGCTGAGTCCTTCTGCCTCTGGGGTGCTGTCCTGTCTCTTCGGGGAATTGGCTCTGAGGCTGGACTCGGAGAGTGGTGGTCAATGGAAATGAATCATCGTGGCGCTCCATGACTGGTGGCATCCCCCAAGGCTTTGTCCTTGGACCTGTTCCCCTTAACATGTTTATCAACAATGCGGATACTGGTGTCAGAAGTGGACCGGCCAAGTTTGCCGATGAGACCAAACTTTGGGGTAGAGCGTCCACACCTGAGGATAGGCTGGTGAGCCAGGCTGAATTGGATGGGCTCAGAAAGTGAGCAGATACATTTGTCAGTATTGAATGCCATCAGGGTTGTAAGGTACTCCACTTTGGGAGCATCTGGCTTGCATCCATAGATGCTTCTCAAGTAAATCCCAGAATGTCATCCTCCTGCTGTACTCAGCTTTAGTGAGGCCACAGCTGGAGTACTGCATCTAATTCTGGGCTCCATAATTCAAGAAGGATGTGGAGAAGCTTGAGAGTCCAGAGGAGAGCCATGCACATGATCAGAGGACAGGAGAACAGACCTTATGAAGAGAGGCTGAGAGCCATGGGACTCTTCAGCCTGGAGAAGTGGAGGCTCAGGGGTGACCTGAGGGCAGCCTATAAGTACATCAGGGTTGTGCATCAGGATCTGGGGGAGCATCTGTTCACCAGAGCACCCCAAGGGATGACAAGTACCAATGGTCACAAACTCCTCCAAGACCG
>NW_005843857.1:0-3796 GCF_000455745.1 Alligator sinensis | reverse complement strand
CTTTGCAAAGTGCTTTGGTGATTCAGGGTGATGGGAGGTGTGATGCCTGTGGTACCCCTAATGCCAATGCCCAGGGATCCTGGCAAGCCAGACTTGTGAGGGGCAGGCACCCCTTTGGGTAGCTTTGCAAGAAAGACTGCACCCCAAACCCTGAGCACCCAATGCAAAACCCACCCAGCAAAAACAGCAATACTGTGCCAGGGAAGGAGTGGGAAGGTTTTACATTTGAAAGAGGGCAATCAGCAACTTCTCAGGCCGAGCTCCCTCTCTCTGCTCTTCTGGGAGCAAAGGCCCTTTCCTTTGTAAAAAGTTTATTCACCCCAGCCCCTCAACACCACTTTTGCACTTGGTCTAAGACTATGCTTGGGGTTTGATTTATGCATCCTGCACCACCCACCCCCACCATGAGCAGGGATTTTGGCAGCCCTTCACAAAGAGGGAGTCCGACAAAGAAACCCAAGGTAACATAAGGCTTTATTGGAAGGGGCACCAAAAAACAGAAGCTGGCCCTAGCAGTCTATAGCAGCATTTGTCTATAAAAGAACAGAGCCTAAGAAGGGAGCCTACACTGGCCAGTCAGAAGGAAATGACCTTTCCTCTCTAGGTTTTGGAGAGAAGGCCAGCCAGACAACTGGGATCAGGATGTCGGAGGGACAGAGTATTGCGCTCACCTAGACCCATCACCTGCTTTGTTCCAGGTTTCCTCCCCATAATACAACCTAGCAGGTGGTTTCTTGGGCATTACAACAGTGACTTTCAGTGGCACTAGCCTCAGACCCCGGGTGCTGGGTGCGTGGGATGTTAGTTCCTGAAACCCCCATTGTTCAAACAAGAATTACAAGGGTGCTCTTCTCTCCCCAGGGTGGCAACACAGCACACGTGTTCCTTTGTTTGTCCATCACTTTGGTAATTTTTCTCATCCCAAATTGTCCAATCCCCTGGCTCTGTGCCAAACATTCCTTATATGATGAACCAATCCCCTGGATTTGTGCCAGCCACATTCCTTATAGGGAAACTGTAGTACCTTGCTTGCCTAGTGCCCAATCACAGCACTCACATCTCCCAGGGCCACAGAAGACACTCTGCTCAATGTTGTTGCTTAGCTCTGGGAAGGCCTGGACTAGGGCTAAAAGCCTTAGCATAGCTCAGTTTTCCCACTACAAGCCCTGCCACCTGCCCCTTCATGACGGCTGCATTGCTCCCACCACCCTTGTGTAGCCTGCTTACATCTCCTGCCCCTTCATCGGGGCTTGTGAAGAGGCTGATGGCCCCATTATCTGAAAGGAATGTCACCATGCTCAGAGGGAACTCCCGACATGCCCAAAGCCAGCTTTGGCAGCATGTCAGGTGAGCTGGATTGGCTCCCCAATGCCCCAGGAGTTATGTCCAGCTGAGCAACTCAGCCATGTAGTGGAGGGGAGGAGAGAGAGAGAGTGCAAGTCTGGGCTGAGTGGACCCACTGACCACTTAAAGTGAAGAGACTTTACCCCAGGAACGGGGGAGTAGACCAGTTGGTCTGAGAGCTCAGAGGAGCAAAGGAATTCCAGCAAGTGTTAATCACCACACACGATTCATTAATCATTGCAGCAGCACATTAATTAGCCAGACAAGTGGCAAAAGCAGTGGGAAAAGGATTACAAACCCAGGTGGGTTGAGAGCAAGGGGGAAGCTGAGCACATGGGACATTTTTTGTTTCTCTTTTTTTGTAGTTCCTTTTTATGTTTTGAATGCTGAGTCCCACAGGGGACGTCTACTATCTGTCAGAACCAGGTGAACACCACCCCTCCTGGAATTAAAATGATCCATCAAGTCATGGCAGGAGAGAACTAGGAGGAACCCAGTCTGACTAATTGGCCCAGACTTTCTCCCCCGCAGCACGGACAGGCAGGTGGATGTCATCAGGGCGCAGAGGACCATGCCCTTATGCTGCGATTCCCCAACAAACTGGCACATTGGCTGGGAATACAGATGACAGCCAGGGAGAATCTGAGAATATGGATGTCTCAGTTGTGGCAGCAGCCGGGCCAGACCTGATCCAACAGACACTACGCCTGATGGGACAAGTTCTGACGAACGAAGCCCAGAATGCACGATCAGGTAGAGAGGTTCTACTGGGCCTGCCCTGCCTGCCGAAAGGTAAGCTGGAGAAAACCGGCATAGGCTCCATTACAACCTAGTTCCATAGTAGGCACTCCTTTTTTCTGTATTGCTCTGGACGTAGTGGTTCTGCTCCCCAAGAGTGCATCAGGGTACCAGTTGTTGCTGGTAATTATAGACTATGCGACCCAGTTTCCAGAGGCAATGCCCAAGCGGACAGTCACAGGTTCCCGGGTGGCAGAAGAACTCCTTAAGTGGGTCACCCAGGTGGGGATCCCCAGAGATTACTACTGACCAGGGGTCTAACTTTGCCAGGAGTTCTACGGAATGTGCGTAAGGTACTTAAGATTAGGCAGCTACGTATGACTGTACCACCCACAAACCAATGGCCTAGTAGAACGGTTTAATAATGGGACATTGAAAAATATATTGCATCACTGTGTTCAGGTGGAACCCCATAAATGGGAACTTATGATTCCTCCCTTGCGGATTGCAGTCTGGGAGGCACCTCAGTCATCCTTGGGTTTTGCCCCATTTGATCTGGTGTATGGGCATCACCCACGAGTCTTGTTAGATTTGGTATGGGAGGGTTGGGAAGAAACCCTGCCTAAAGGCATAAATAATACAGAGTATGTGAATGAGTTGAGACATCACTTGCGAGCAGCGGGGGCACTATCACATGAACATTTGAGGCTAGCTTAGGGAGTTTGAAAGACCTACTATGACAAAAAGACCCAGGAGAGAGAAATCCAAATAGGTCAGAAAGTGTTGGTCCTACCCACAGATGCTGGACGCAAATTTCTTACATCTTGGCAGGGCCCGTTTGAAGTAGCCCAGTGGGTTGGCCCAGTTCACTATGAAGTCTTTAAACCAGGGTATAGAAAGGAAAGACACATATACCATGTTAATTTACTGAAGGAATGGAAGGAACAGGAGGGCTTGTTGATTGTCCCTTCCCCAGAAGATGAGTTTGGTCATGACTTGGGTAGTGGGGCCAGGCCAGGGGCAATGCCTGTAGAGGTCCCCGTAGGGGCCCTGCTGAATAGTCAGCAGCAAGAGCAACTAAGACGCCTAGCAGAAGAGCTCCAGGATGTTTGCAGTGAAATACTGGGTTGTGCTAAGGGGATAGTCCATCAAATAATAACCCCCATGGGCCATATTGTGAGAGAGAATTAGAGAAGAATCCCCTACCATAGATATCAGGCGATCTGGGGATAGATTACCAAGATGCTAGAACAAGGCGTTATTCAAGAATCCTGGAGTCCCTGCTGCAGTCCTATCATGGCAGTAATGAAGCCAGATGGGTGATCGAGGTTAGGTATTGACTTTAGGAAGGTAAATGCCATTTTCCACTTTGACACCTTTCCCATGCCCCAGATAAGTGAATTATTGGGGAGGGTGGGGCAGGCTAAGTTTATTTTAACCCTTGACTTGTCCAAGGGCTATGGGAAGGTGCCGCTAAGGAAGACAGACATTGCCAAGACCACCTTGGCACTCCATGGGGTTTGTATGAATTCAGACGAATGCCTTTAAGATGGCACAGGGTGACACCTACCTTCCAAAGTTTGATTGATTGGGTGTTGCCGCCACATTGAAAATATGTGGCAGCCTATATAGATGATGATATTATATACACCCAGGATCAAAATGAACACCTAGAAGCCATGAAGACAATGTTGCAGGACTTATGGCAGGCAGG
>NW_005843856.1:34551-36282 GCF_000455745.1 Alligator sinensis | reverse complement strand
TGCTTTGCAGCCTTGGGCTGGGCTGTGCTGCCGGCTCCAGCAGAGAAGGGCTGTATGCGGGGGAAGAAGAGAGAGGCAGGGACTGCCCCACACCCCCAGCAAACCCTGGCTGGGGTGTGGTGCCAGGGAGGGGGTTAAACCCACCTTCCCCAGAGTACCGAGCTGCCCTGCCCTGCTAAACTCACTGAGCAGCAGGAAGAGGAAGTGAACACACAGCCAGAGAGCCGTGCTCTAACACCCTCCAGCACCTGGCCTGAGCCACTGCAGGCATGGGACTACATTTCCTCAATCAAAGGTAAATGTCTGTTCACTTCTGTTTCAATTTAATCTGTGCAGTTTAGACTAACCTGCAAAGACTGAATCTATTCAGCCTCGGGCTTCTTGCCTATCTGTACTTAGCCCTAAAGACAAACCAGCTTCCCCATTTCCAGAGGGCTGACGGGGTGGGGAGAAAAAGATGTATATTGTATTCCATTAAATATGTGGCATATTTGGGGTGAAATAAAAGGGAGTGCTCTTTGCAAACAGGCACGACTACTGCTCAGCTCTGAGGGTTCATGCTGCTTCCTACATCTAAAGCAGTGCTTTCTAACCTTCTTTAGACTTGAGACCTGTGGAAGATAGCAGCTCTTAGTGTTCGCTTGTTTTTGCACGTGGAAACATAATAAAGCAATTCTTCTGTTGCAAAGAAGTCAGACTGCAGCAGGTCAGAATGATTTTGACACGATAGATTAATTTAAAAGGACACCACCAATTCTTATTTGAAATCATTGGGTAGATCTTATGAATTATGTTGAAGAGTTTGCACCCTGTATCACCCTTAAAAAGATACTAGCACCCTGGTTGAGAGCCACTGATCTAAAGCCTAGATTGTAAGGTCTTCAATACAGGGATAAGCCTTTTATTCAGTGCTTGTACAGCACCCAGTAAAACTCAATCCTGATCCATAATAAGGGACCCCAGATGGTTTATTGTTTATATTGTGTTACCATCTTAAAAAAAAAAAATAGTATAGGCAAGTTTCAAAGTTTTACAACAGAGCACTCTGGTAGAGCTGATTGAATACTGTCGGATGATTTTTTTTGGAATTTTTTTTGGAAAATGAACTGTGTTTTATTTTTCCAATGGATATTTTCATTGTAAAGCTATACTATTACGTGCACTGCGTGCCATCTCCATTAGTAAGTATGAAGCCTCACTACGATAAATGAAATTGTTCAGCGAGGCAGTTGGGTGAGAGGACCAACTTCACCTATGTGTGCACTTGGGTGAGCTGCTGCGGAAGTGTTGTGAACCTGATGAAGTGCAATGAAGTGTGATCTCAAGCAAAAATTGGCTCATTGGATTTTCATGCAAGCAATGCTGCACGGGACATCAGGTGCCCGTTTGTAGCAGAAAGCCCCTTTTCCTCTTGCCTGCAGTTGCTCTCCCTTCCTTGGATATATTTTTCCTCTTCTACCTTTTCTTCCTTCCTCTTTCTTTCACTTTAAGATAAGGAATTGTGTTTTGAAATTTGTATGTGTGCATTTTGTATCTCCCCTTGTATTTTGGTATTTTTATCTATTTGTGTGCCATGGCATTACTTTTGTAGCTTATATTTTATACTCCTCACCTTTCAACTTTCAACTAAATGTGTTTAGTTTCATAAGTAAGTTATACATTGTAACAATGTTAACAAGGGCAGGAATCAAACTGCCCTTCCCTGTATCAGGCTGGCCCCTGAAAGAGCGA
>NW_005843856.1:29238-34463 GCF_000455745.1 Alligator sinensis | reverse complement strand
GGAAGAACTCAATAGAAGACAATGTAACAACCGGGAAATCTCTAAACGTCACTGATCAAGGGCTAAAAGCCCTGGCCTGAGTTAATCAATGCCAGGGACCAACTTTTGGGCTGAATATCTCCAGATTGACCGCTCCCAGAGCCCTATTCAAAATTCATCAATGGACTCCCAAACCTGCACGTACATGCGGACAACCCCTGGGACTGACAGATGCCATCCAGTAGCCACCGAGGGGGGAAATCCCACGAGGGTCAACGAACCCTGGATTGGGCAACCCTGAAAACTGGGGAGTCACCAAAGTCTGCCAAGGACAGATAAAAAGCAGTGAAAAGTGACCCTCAGTGGTGCCCTCTTGATCTCCAACTTGACCAGCACCCGACCTGTCCAACCAGAAGGACCAGCCGGCAACCCCTTTCTGGAAGATAACACCACACTGAAAGAAGCCTCAACAGCAGACTCCAGCGACTGTGGAATAGGTATACCTGACTCTTCTAGCTTGCTACTCTGTCTCTGTGCGTGTGTGCGTGTGTGCGTGTGTGTGGAAGGACCAGCCCCAAGGTTTATGATTTAACTCATTACAGTGTTTCAATCCACCTAATAAACCAGAATTTTAAGGATCCCGAGTTGGACATTTGTAGCCAACACATTTATGCCTGTATAAACATCGGGACATTTAAAAAGTCTTAATTTAGGCTATTTATGCTGTTATATGCAGCTGAACATATTTTAAAAGTCTTAATTTAGTCCAATGTTTTAAAGTTTTTGGTTTGTAAAACATCTTTGGTCTAATGAGTTGGAGTGTTTGCTTCTTCAGACAAAATGGGGGGAGTCGGAGGGGAGAGAAAACAAACACTTTTGAAGCAAATTTGCACAAAAACATTTTTCTTTTTGTTAACAACTATTTTTCCAAGCATACTCAATGCTTTCAAACAGCTCTGTTATCCAGCAGGCAGCCCAAATATACCCTTCATAGGAGGATGGTGAGGAAAGATATTGGTATTGTATGCTCCAACACAAAAACTCGTCATATTTTGACCTGGAAGTTCTTCAGAACAGGGCACACATCTCTGTGTCCACATCCATTAAATAGGGATACTGAGGCAGCAAGAGGGAAAGCGATGTGCCCAGTGTCCCAGGGCAGGTCAACGGCAAACTGGGAAAAGAATCAAATCTGTTAGCTCTGATCCTGTACGTTCGAACATGCTACCTCCCCCTGCAAAGAGGTTTCTGCCGTTCCACATAGGATATTCTATGCAAAAACACACCTTGCCAAGCTAAGTCCCTTGCTCATGCCTATGAGTTTCAAGTCCATTTTCCACATTCTCCTCCAAATTATCCTGTTGAGTTCCCCAAGTCTGAGGGATGAGAAGGATCTCCCTCTTGCCAGTAATCATTCATTATGTGAATTCATTTGAGTTGCATGCATCTCAGTGAATGTCACATGGGTGAAAATAGCTAAAAAGTATGTTTGGGAGACAGAGAGGAAACACTAAGCGTAGCTTTTTTGGAAGATATATTTTGGCACTATCTGATTGACAGAGGACAACTGCAAACTGCATCACTGGCACTGGTTTGCAGAAAACGAAATCTGCCAGTCCTTCATAATCAGGATATTGCCTGTAACAAGATCAGCCATGTAGGAAACATTGTGGGAGTAAAAAAAAAAAAAAAAAAAAAAAAAAAAAAAAAAAAAAAAAAAAAAAAAAAAAAAAAAAAAAAAAAAAAAAAAAAAAAAAAAAAAAAAAAAAAAAAAAAAAAAAAAAAAAAAAAAAAAAAAAAAAAAAAAAAAAAAAAAAAAAAAAAAAAAAAAAAAAAAAAAAAAAAAAAAAAAAAAAAAAAAAAAAAAAAAAAAAAAAAAAAAAAAAAAAAAAAAAAAAAAAAAAAAAAAAAAAAAAAAAAAAAAAAAAAAAAAAAAAAAAAAAAAAAAAAAAAAAAAAAAAAAAAAAAAAAAAAAAAAAAAAAAAAAAAAAAAAAAAAAAAAAAAAAAAAAAAAAAAAAAAAAAAAAAAAAAAAAAAAAAAAAAAAAAAAAAAAAAAAAAAAAAAAAAAAAAAAAAAAAAAAAAAAAAAAAAAAAAAAAAAAAAAAAAAAAAAAAAAAAAAAAAAAAAAAAAAAAAAAAAAAAAAAAAAAAAAAAAAAAAAAAAAAAAAAAAAAAAAAAAAAAAGAGAAAAAATTTGGGGAAAAAAAAAAAAAAAAAAAAAAAAAAAAAAAAAAAAAAAAGTCATAAAATAATCCATAAAACATAATATAATATTATATTATATATACACACTTGGCTGGATCAAATCACAGGGTGGTATTTGCAAATATCTGATGCATCATTTGGATTCTGTGTTTGTGCCTCTTCAAAAGAGAAGGATGGATAAGAAAAGCATTTTATAAGGAATCATGGGAAAAGGGTCCAATCCTGTACTGTATTTAAGCATCCTCCACTCCCAGAAGGAAGTCACTGGAACTTAAGATGCTTACAGCTGACCAGATCTGACCCTCCCGAATGGTGTTTTGGGGGCGGGGGTAAGGGAGGAGGAACAGTATTGGAAATTGTAAAGACAACTAGATTTTTGCACTGCCATTAGGTTTTTGGTTTTTTTTAATAGCAACAGTCAAAAATGACTTGGGTGCCTAAACCCCATTGTCTAAAATGATATTAGGATCTCAACAGAAAAGTGTCCTAAAAGTAAATGCAATGTGTCACAGGCCAGCTGGGCACTGTGAGTGTATCAATTTTATCACAGGCCAACTGGGCTGTTTGATTCAGTTTTGGATCGAGGAGGCAAAAGTTGGGAATGGAATAGAGGCAAATTTATTATAGCTTACACACACACAATAGTTAACAGAAAGATAAATGTGATAAGCAGATAAGGCAGTATAAAAGAGCTAATAGTAAAATAATATCAACAGATAATAATAACAGATAGATAGATAGATCAATCTGTCACAGGCCAACTGGGCACTGTGAGGATATTAGCCACACTGGGCTGTTCAAAACAACAAATAAACAGACATGGGTTGGCAACTTATCGATAGTCCCTCAATGCCAGGTGCACGCCAAGTGATTCCAGCGAAGTCAGGTGTCCCTGATGATCAATGCTGTCAGAGGGATTACTGGGGAAGGTCCCTTGCTCAGGATCCAATCCTCACTCACACCGGGAGTCTGGGGTCCGGGCATCGGACAGAAATGACGGTTCTGCTCCCTCCTTCCTGCTGATCACCTGATGCATATGTTTTTTTATACCTAGTCTTATGCTAATCTGTTGGCCTCAGGGCCACTCACAATATTGCCCTATAGCTGTTACCCTATGAGATTGAAAGGTGTTAAAATTATCATAAAAGGTTACTACCCAGACTCAGGTTTATCAAATAAGCAAATTATGATGCAGCACCTTTAGGTTTGAAATTTACATCGCTCTGCCTAAATCCCAACCCCTTTTAGGCTTCAGTTGAATATGCTTTCTTGGGATACGCTTTCCTGGAATGTGTTTGGGTGTGCCTAGCAGTTAGATCCAGTTTTTATCGCTAAGGCTGAACCCTGAGAAAAAACCGTTAGGCCAGCCAATCTCACAGCTACAGCTTTGCTTCTGGGGCCCAGTCAGTTCCACGAACAGTTAATTTATCAGTTTGGTTAAACTTGTGACAGACAAGTTACATTTGCAGTTTACAAACTTACAAGCTTATATTAACTAATATTACCTATTTAGGCAAAATACCAAATGCTTCCAAGAAGCACACATTATTGCTTATTAATCTCTCTGGTTCTGGCGGTCACAGCAATAACATATAGGCAAGGAAGGCCTGACCTTAAAAGAGAAGTTAAATATTTGGGAATCTTATGGAATTAACCTAATAGGAAAAAGTGAGTCTTTTGCAGCCAAGGTTTTCAGATCTTGATCACAAACAATTTATATCGGGGATTACCTTTAGCTAGGAGAGCAACACATTCATTGCATCAAGACACCTAAATCAAGTGCTCCTAGTGGGCAAGAGGTCTGTGTCTTAGTCCTGAATAGCCACTGCTAACCTGAGTGACCTTAGATAAAACATTTCCTTCCTGTACCTCCCTTTCCATTCATTATTTGTCTCGACTTTACAGTGTAAACTCTTTGGGCACATCTAGACAAGTGTGCACAAGCAGTATGCAGCACCTAAGACTTGGCAACAGTGATGCAAACTGCACGCACTGCTTGTGCAGGTGCTCAGTGTGCTGCTAATTTGCGGTGCAATGGGGTTTTTTGACACGAGGAGACCTTCATGTCAAAAAACACCTGTGCCTGAAAAAAGCAGGGTGGCATGCATGGCAGCAGTGTGCACTGCCCCAAACCAGAGCCAGGCTAGCCAGAGCCATACTCTGGCTGCCAGCCAGGCTCCGCATGCCTGGATCGCCACCATTGGAGCCCCAGAAGGCCCCCAGGACCCCAGCTAAGGCTGCTGGGGCCTGCCCAGGTACTGGCCCCAACCTCCCCTACTCCCACCCAGACCATTTTTCTATGCTCTAACCCCATGTGCAGGGGCATGTGCTGGGGAAAAAAGCACCAGCATGAATTTGTGCCCCTGCTTTTTTCCCCACGGCAACCGCACACCACTGCTCACGGGGACCTTTGGGTGCAGGAACTGTTTCTTAATTAGGTGTTTGTACAGTATCTACCATGAGAGAGCACTGATCTCAGATAGGACTTCTACACATCAATGCATCATCAATAATAACAATAAAAAATCCTTGATCTTAACTGTATGCTACTCCAAAATTGTAAAAAAAATTGTAAGAATAATAAGCATCCCAAATACATGAACATTTCCAGACCTGAGTGATCCTGTACATGCTCTAGTCTTTTAAACAACAGTGGGGTGGGGAAATCAGTAAACAAACTCTTAATCCCTCCTATGGATACTCGCAGTAAGAGTTGCAATTATTTCAATGACATCTTCAAACCTTGGGAATGAGTCATATGTTAAGTCAGTATTTTCATTTCCTTCCATATATTTCTAGCTTTCTTAACACGCTGCCTGTGGAATTTCACTGCTTTAAAAAGTCTGACATGAGAATGGCTTGAAGGTAATAACAGTCTGCTTCTTGTATACTTTTGGAGAACTGGATATTGTTTTAATCTGGTTTATGATGCCATGTTAGCCTATATCTTCACCTTCTTTTCTGTGCTGGTATATGGTTTAGGGATCCAGGTAAGAGCTCCTTTTTTAGTTTCCACAGGTTACAACTGGGTGCATTCTCCT
>NW_005843856.1:0-29217 GCF_000455745.1 Alligator sinensis | reverse complement strand
CACACACACACAAAAGGTATACTTGTGTTTGTGTAAATAGATAGTATGGAGGCACCAGATGAAGTGCCAATTAATTAATATTGCCCTTGGAAAAAGAATTAGATATACATACATAAATGAGCCAGAACTATTTTCACATATATAAAATATGTGAAATACAGTGTGTTACGTCCAAAGAACTCAAAGCACTTTACTGAAGAGGGAGGTGTCTTTTCCAGAGGGAGAGTAGAAGGGGAAGTCAAGTGCTCAAGTGCAACAGCTTCTGGAAAAGCCACCCTTTGTGGACACACTCCACATAATCCACTGGGGACTCAGTCCTAGGGTGTAGCCCTCATATTTATCATCTCCTGTCGCAAGCTGGAGCTCACTGTCCAACCGCTTGTCCCTAGAGTCGAAATCTGACTTCTCGGACTGCAACCAAATCCTTAACACACCACTCAACAGATCTCACTGACACATCAGGCAACAATGAGCTGTTGTTCCTCCTCCCCTTGGAAGTCCCATTGTAGTCAGCAATGCAGATACCCTGCACGGCATTCATGTTAAAATAGGCCCTCAAGTAAACTCAGCCACTTCTCCCATCCAAAATTTCCTGGGTCTCATCTAGCCTTTCCCCATAAGGTTTTTTTTGTTCACTTGTTTTGTTTTCTTTTGCTGTCCGTGCACCTCTTGGGAGCACATGTGAGCTCGCAGGCTAGCTCAGCTAATCATAGCAATGCAGCTTGGGTAGCTTGGATCGCAACACAAACTTCCAGCCCATGCATTTATCCAGGGTCTCAGGTGAGCTTTGTAGCCTGTGCTGACCGACATGCTGCTGTGCATGTGCTGCTCACAGTAGTCACAAGCTTAGCGTTAGCTCAGATAAGTTTGCATAAGCTGCAACAGCTACACTGGTCACAATGTAGAATTACTCCTTGCCTTGCTGCTGGTACTTTCCACCCTCTCTGCTTCCTCTTCCCTTCAGAGAAGAGGAGGAAGGATCTTCATCTAAAAAAAGGTGATGCATCTTCAGTAGCTCTAAGCATCCACCCTGGTCTCTGGTCAACCAAATAGATGCAAGCTCATGGCAGACGCACATGCTGATACAGCAATTTTCAGGCCGACCGTTTCATGATATCAAGCGCAATTCATAGACTGTACAGAGAGATTCCTTGAACCGTCACATAACGGTCTCCCAGGGAACCAGTGGAGGAGCCAGCCTAGTGCTGGATCTACTGAACCGCACCATAAATACATGCACATCTGCTTAACACCCTATAATCTGCCTGTCATTCATAAGTAGATGATCCCCACATGTCCTTGGTGCTTCTGAACAAATGACCAGGCTGAAATTTCTAAAATTAATATTTATGCAAAGCCCTGCTTATGAACAGCATGGTTTATAAAACACAATCAGAAAGTATTATCTATTACTATATGGCCAGTGGTGTGCAACACTTAAGCAGACAAGCGTAAAGACAAGAAGACAAAGCCATATGGTCTAGGGAGACAAGGATGCAGATAAAGCAAAGGGAACAAACACGGCAAACACAAGGTGGTGAGTGGTTAAGGTTAATGTACGTCTGAATAGCTCCACCATTTTACTTCTTTCTTCACTCAAGTGAGGACTGGGAAGAAGGTTTTAGCCTCCACTTAGGGCCTAAATCCAAAGCATACTGAAGTCAAGAAGGCCCTGGACTTTAGTGGGTTTATTTTATTGCTAAGCTAATGTTTTATGCTGAGGAAGAGGAGGTCTTGTGACTCCCGGAAGACGCATGCTTTAAAGGAAGGTCCTGTGTAGCAGACTGGATCCAGGAGCAAGATCAGGGCATAGGGGATAAAATGGAAGAAATGGTGCTGGTGTCAGGCACTTGAGGCTTGATCATGCAGGTGTTGTTGACCTGTCCTCGTTCCTGGTGAGGCCAGTGGGAGCTATGGATATTCAGCATCTAATAGGATCCAGCTGTCGCTGAGGAGGGTTTTTAGCCCAGCACTTTTTTTCTGATCCTACCTTTGAGTTTGCTTATTAGAAACATCCCCATGCCAGATTTCTAGGAGGAAAAAAGGAGACATTATCTGGCTGGGGGGTGTTTTCAGTGCATTCTAGTCATTTCTACCATTGCTAAGCCAAGACTTTTGCTAAAAGAGAGAGAGAGACTAGGGATCATATTAGACCTCATTACCACATTTCTTCATTTTCCCTTGATTGTATTTCTTCCAGAATGAACTACATATTGCAAACGTCTTTTTTTCTTGTAGATACCTAGGTGACCGAACAAATCATTCTAATCAACAACCATGTGTTCCTTATAGGATTTAACAGAGACAAACCCAAAGAGTTTACATACACACTAAGGAAGTCTTTCATGAAAAGTGTCTTTTTTTTGACCATTTCCCCTACGTCTATACAAGTGATAAAACACTCAAATTGTACAGTGTGATTGAAAACAATCTTTAGTACCTAAATAATATACATTATATGGGGCTTTTCTTTTTTCCCCAGGGGAAACCTGTGTATTCCAGTCCTTCACTGACTAACAGAACAGGATGTGGAAGTGCATGCATACTTATACTCTTTGACTGATGGGTCTAACCACTGCTCTGAAGTATGACTAATTATTAGTTCTAATCCGGCTGAGTTACAGGGTGAAATCTGGGATCTACTGAAGTCAATGAGCATTTTGCCATTCATGAGACCCTGCTGAAAAGACCATAAAATCTAAAATAAACCAAGCCAGGAAAAAAAAAAGGGGGGGGGGGGGGGGGGAGAAGGGGAACTCTCACTAGATAGAAAACCAAGTCACAGAGAAATGCAGTGATTTGCACCACAGGGGCAGTAGTGAAGAACGTTTCTTCTTTTGACTACAATACCAACATGTGAGAAAAATTATTTGCTCCTAAGTGTGTGCATGTGTGTGTGTGTGTGTGTGTGTGTGTGTGTGTGTGTGTGTGCATGTACATACATGTGCATTAAAGACATGGTATTTTGGCAAATCTGGGACCAGCTCTCCACGGGACTGAGAACTGAGCAGAGATGCTTTGAGTCTCGTTCTAGCATGTCTTAAGCATAAGATCATGTGCCCTCTCAGATATTGGTTCATCTCACTGTGAGAAGAATATGACTGTAACAGTTTAGTCATTTTTTACGTAGGGCGGTGATTCACCCTTAAAACAAGATACTTGGGGATGTGAGCAATGATCCCTATCTGCTGAAATCTCAAATAAGGACTGGCTCCCTTTCCTAAAATATGCTTTAGTCAAACACAAGCTTCTGCACTCAGTGCAGGGACAAACTGGGTGCAACTCTGGCTTAATGATACAGACTTGGTGCAGGACAGGAGGGTAGATAACCTTCTGATTCCCTTTGCCCCTATCATCTATCATTTGCATCAGGGTAAAATGCCTTTTCTTTGGGTTTGCAGTAGACATAAGATAAAACAGAAAATAATCTTCTACGGTTTTGGTTCCTACTGTCTCTATAAAAACTTACTGGGATCTGCAGTTGCTCACAGATCTATGGTAGTCAAAACCTGAAGAGTGGAGCCAGCTCTTGAAAGCTAATAAATGTCTGTAGGCCAATAACAACAGCAAAAGGTGAATCAATTCTTTGGGTTACAGAAGTTGCCTACATATTGGGACTCTTAATATAGTCAACAAATAAAGAAGAAAGGCAAAGAAAAGACCATCTGGAGATTGTGTTTCTATAGGCAAATTTCTACTAATTTGAAATTGCCAGTAACTTCCTTCCTAGTCTGATCTGTACAATTTGTGTTCCTACTGCGACAGCACAAGAGCTACCTTCATTACCCCATTTTACTTTGTATGTGACATCAACAAGGTCTTTTAAATCAAAAGCCTAACATATGATTTAGATCCTTTGGGAAAGACAATGGTAATGCTGGAAAAAGGAAAGTAATAGAAATTTATATTAAAATCAAGCAATTTTACTGCACCGCACAAAATCACTGGGACAGGGCTGAGTAGCTGTGAGCAAGTCTCCATTACATCTGAGTATAAGGACAGCTGTTTTAAAAAGGGCAAAATAGGTAGTTGTTAATACTACATCAAAACCAAGCAATCCACTTCAAGCAGGAGAAAGCCTGATGCAGTAAGTGTTTGTTTAGGCTCCAGAGTGAGTAAAGCTAGAGACAGAAGTTACACATAAAACTGTTTAAAGTGATCAGAAACTGGTTTAAGCTTGTAAAAGAACAGAAGCTCAGTGCACATAAACCAGTTTCAAAATGGCTGAAACTGACTGAAGATAAACCTGGTTGAATGTAGTAGCAGACTTAACTGATTTGGGTCAAACCAGTTGATGGACCTTTTGTCCCAGACCCCTTCCTGATTCAAATTAAATCACAGTCCCCCAGCATCCCAGGATGCTTTGTAGCCCTGGGCTAGGCTATGCTGTCTGCGCCAGAGAGCAGGGCTCGCTCTGCCTCTCAGTTCCCTAGCTGGAGCAGTGAGGGCTGGCTGGGGGGGGTGGGGGGGCCTGCCTAGGGATGCAGTCTGGTCTACGGTGGGGTAGGAGGAAGGAAGGACTGTCCCTTCCGGGCAAACTCCTGCTAGGGTCTGAAACCAAGGAGGGGGGTTAAACACCCCTTCCCCCGCTCAAATTTACCGCTGGATGCAACTGTGCATTACACATCCCAGAGACACGTGGAAGCATGAAGAGGAAGTGATGAGCAACCCTGCAGAGTCCTGCTGCTGTAATTCTGGACTGAAAATCCCAGAGACCACAGGGGCAGCAGGAAGAGGAAGTGAACACACAGCCAGAGAGCCTGGTCTAGCACCCCCTGGCTTCTGGCCTGAGCCATTGCAGATACATGGCTGCATTTTCTGAACCAAAGGTAAATGTCTGTTCACTTTCGCTCCAATTTAATCTGTGCAGCTTAGACTAACTGGCAAAGACTAAATCAATTCAGCCTCGGGCTTTTTAACCATCTGTACCTAGCTGAAGCGGCATGAAACCCCAACCAAAAGTGTGGCCCCACAATGCCAGTCACTTTTTACAGGTCCAAAGGCCATATTAGGGGACCAAGTGCCAGTCAGTGAAAATTGGACACCTACTTCTCCTTTGTCTTTAAACATTTCCCCTGAAATGATTGTTCCAAACTGATCCAGTAAATTAGTGGCAGACTGTCGTAGAAGCCAAGTCTATCAGGTTCAAATCCAGCTCTAACCCACAGAGCGTGATGCTCCCAAAATCCACGTGCAGAAGACATGCACAGAAAGATGAGCTGAGCTTCCTTGGTTGTAGATTCATCATTCCCCAACCAGGTTTGGACTCAACTGAGTCCTTGTGATTTACGTCACGAGATAAGAGATAAGAAGGGTGAAGGCTGGGTATATCTATGGGAGCAGGTCGTGGGATTTGAATCAAGCTATGGTGAATACACACTGCCCCACTCCTCACCTGGCTATAAAATCCCAAGAGACTTTAATATAGCCCAAGGCAGCTTTGCCTCTACCCCCTGAAGTCCTCCATCAACTCATCACTATAAAACACAGCTGGAATTGCAATGTTACTCCTGTTTTTTTTTTTTTTTCCACTGAGCTCAGAAATACCTGGTTCACTAGAATGAGCCTCCAGTCTAGCACTAGAATAAAAGACTCCAGTGAACTTAACGGGGTTTCAGGAGCCGTAAGCAAAGAGGTAGAAAAGGGAGAATTGGCTCATCCACAGCTGAAATAAAGAAAGCCTCATTCACCCAATAGATTCTTGTAATGGTTTCTTCTCAAGTGCATTCATCATGATAGATGTGGTTCATCTGACTCACCAACTACAGACTGTTAACTCATTTTCATCTTGACCAAAGAGGGGGAATCTATGGTTCAGTTTTCATTTGAATAATTAAATCATAGTTTCACCAGCTCAGACTACTTTCAAAACCACTAGTCAGCAGACTGAAAGCTTCATTGCATCTGGTTTCCATCACGTCACTCCACCTGAAGTGGTAATCACTGCCCCCAGCTATCTTCTCCCTGGTTTAGATGTAAAGCCATGGAAAAGTATATTCCTCTGCCCATTCCTAAAGATGCATAGGTAAGTGAATAGAAGGGGCTTTAACTCTTCCACAGCCAAACATACATCTCTTTGCTTTCATCCTCTCCTCTTGGCTGCTCTAATTTGTGCCAGTTAGGAATGGACTAAGCTGACGAAGGACTATACTAATACCAGCCGAACAGTCCTTTATATGAGCAAGATACTCTGGTCATGCCTCTGATGTGGAAAACCCCACACCAGTCAGTCAAACCTGCTTTAGGGTTACTTTGCACCAATGGAGCAGTAAAAAGAGGCCGTGAAAAAAGGCCAAGATCTGACCTTGCATTTTTTTCTGAGAGCTCAAGCCCAGAGCCTTTGCAGAACGTGTTACATGGCTTGTCCCTGTGATGTTTGTTCACAAATCAGTACAGTATCTAACAGAACTATGTGGGCATGTCTGCACGCCAGGTTTGGGCCTCCTTGTACACCTATGCAATAGCGCCTGCAGAAGGTGGTTGTACACGGGGATTTACAATGACCTGTATATAAGGCTTGCTCACTATGCTGCAAATGCAGTGGTGCTCCCAAGCAATGTACCTTGCAGTGTAGTCTCATATTCTAGCTGGAGTAATAGAGCAAAAACAGATACAGATAAAGGCCAAGGGGAACATTTTGCCCAAAGCCCATGCAAATCCAGCCCACTCGGCTTCATTTACCTCTAGCACTGTCCCTTGCTTGATAAGAAGGATGAGGATGACTGTTGGTCCTGCTTGTTTCCATTTATTCACTATTATATTTCAGCTCCCTTCTTAGGTTGAGGCCCAGCTCTTATGATAGATAGCTTGCTAAAGAGGGAGAGTTGTGGTACAGTATGACCATAAATTGGAAAATAGAGAAGTCTACTTTCAGGAAGGAAAGGAGGAAAGAGCAGAGCTTGAATATTGCAATCTTGAGTCTTCCTTTTTTTAGGCTTGAACACTGATGACCTACCTGCGAAGACTCAAACATCAGTTCTACCCATCATACAATTTGTCAAATTAAATAAATAAAACTGACCCTGGATGTAATTTGCCTCATCTTTGCATAATGTCAAAAAAGTGCATAGGAATTGCTGGAGTCTTTAAGAACGGAGCTGTTGATTATTTCAGGACAATCGAGCAACAGCTGAGAAACGAGTCTGAAATGGGCAGGGCCATGTCAGATGTACAGTTTAAACAAGCGTAGCTTTGATTGTCATTCACACCAAATTGCTGCAGGGGGAGGAAAAGGAACTATTTATAACCTGTCAGTCTCAAGAAACTCCAAATATGATGATTTAATTAACACAGAGAGAAGCTTCAGGCAATCACATCACTCTGAACTAAAAAAGTAACACATTTCAGGCCAAAGATCATTTAAAACATTAACAAATGATAGTTGAACCAAGGCAGGAATTGGATGTTGATTTCTTCTAAATAACCTTGCAAAGCACCATGGGCGACTGGTGCCTCCTAAGTCTGGGGGGGCACCAGAAAGCCAACGGGGGAAGGAAGGGTCCCCCAGGGGCTGATCACCAAGCCGGCGGCAAAATTGGAAGGGCACTTCTGGTTTCCTGGCGGGCACTTCCAAGGGGTGCACACCTCACCAATGCAAAGCACAACGATAACCCAATGGATATGCAATAAAAGATGAGAGCATTGAACAATCATTTGGTAGGAGAAGTGGAATTTTACTAAGAACTAAATTAGAAGACAGGGAAAAACCTACCACAACAGTGAAATAATCGGGAGATGTTGGTGTGAGGAGAAAATGAGGAGCAAGGCCCTTCAAGGGAAACTTGCCTTTGCATAGAGGACTCGTTCAAGTTTGGCATGCTGCTCAGGACTGACGAGGCCTCGTGTAGGCCCTCTGCTCAGAAGTACATTATGCCCTGTGCACACGAATATTGTGGGGTGTGGGATAAAGTGGACACTAAAGTGCAAGACCCAAAGGCAGTGTCCAGGCTAGGACAGTAAAAGAGGACACTGAAAACATCAATGCCAATCCTGGTTCTGCCACTGATTTGCTGTGTGACCTTGAGCAAGTCTCTTTTTTTTGCCTTTGTTTCCTGTGGCTTGCTTGATTTATGCAAGTTATCAGTTCTTCAGGCCAAGGACTGCCCCTGGCAACGTGCTTGTACAGTGCCTAGCACCATGATTTAAGCTGGGGTCATAAATTGTTACTGACATATATGAGATTATAATATTACACTGAGCTTTGCAGACTGCCTAAACTTATTTTTCCCCCCGTTTCGACTCCTATTGCAGGCTGGTTTATCAGATTCAGTAGCACAAAGGACATCTCTTTTTCTTCTGTATAGAAGAACTTCAATCTGTCAGTGAGCTTGTTTACTGAAACGAGTAGCATTTACATCGAGTACAGTCAGGTTTCAGGCAGAGTATTTATCATTTCTCTCTCTCTCTCTTTTTTTTTTTTTTTTTTTTTACATAATGACCCATTGAAGGTCAAGATCGCCTTTTCTGCAGTGCATCTGCATGCAATAAGCATTTAAAAGATACTCCTCTGACAGTCAATTTACCAAAAATCTTTGTAGCTTGTATAATCCACAGGCACTGCCTATTGCAGTGAAGGATATATAAGTTAACTCACGCAGCTCACGATAAACATAGCATATAATGGTGACACTTGAAAACTTTCCGTTTTTTTTCACTCTGACAGGTAATATTCCTCGAATGTCCCTTAAACTCACATTGAGAATACCGATTATTTTTGTAATAAAAATAATATTTTTAAATTTTTAAAAAACCTCACAAGTTCCAGTAACCCAATCAAAACAGATTTGTCAAATATACTTTTTCCTTCCAAAACTACACAGAATACTTATTCATTGACCATACGCAACAGTAAAAGTTCTTACAAACTAATCACATTATTTCTTCCACAGGCTGAGAATGAGGACAGAGACTGCTATTTTAATTTCTATTTTTAAGTACTTGGAAGGCATTCAGATATTCTAGTGAGGGGAGACTTTAGAAAAGTATTACCAATCCTTTATTACATGGGCTAGTAATGTGAAGGTATGGACAAATGGTCAAGTTAATGCAAATAACAGAGGTGGGGACTTACTGCAGAGCAGTACGTTTTGTGGGCACGTGTTCACGGTTCACGTGCTCACCATTACCCTGCAGTAATTGAAACCAAAAAAAAGGCAGCTCAACCCATGGTTTAGCCGTCATTTACCATAGGACAACTGTAGACACAGTGACCACACCTCAACTATTGTGCCGCAAGTCCACATCCCCTGTTAACTAGCATGCATTTGACTATTTACCTGTACCAAAATACAGTGATTGTCAACCGGGATTTGAAGAGATCCTACTAAGGGTGCTGCTCAATATTACCACTGTTCAGTGTTCAAATACCTAAACAAGCTTTACAAGATGAACCCAGAGGTTTCAAATAGGATCCATAATGTCAAAACTATTTTGACCTG
Organism: Alligator sinensis; assembly: GCF_000455745.1. Taxonomy (NCBI): domain Eukaryota; kingdom Metazoa; phylum Chordata; order Crocodylia; family Alligatoridae; genus Alligator; species Alligator sinensis. The sequence continues at coordinate 19,780 of NW_005843856.1, read as the reverse complement.
TAGTGGACTTTCTGAGTTCTTTGCAGCAGGAGAATTGCTTACAGGATTTTTCCATGGCCAAAAAACACCAATGAAAGCTAACTGTTGGTGTTTTCCAAAGGACACATTGAGTCTAAAAGGGTTGAGAACCACTGTCCTAATATGATATGGACTTGATGCAGAAAACCATGCTAGACAATCAGTTGAGTCTTTACATATACTAGTTTATAACAGTGGTGCTCAACCTTTTGGCCCCCCATGAGCTGGATGAATGGTGCAGGGCCACATCCCTCACAAGGCTGTGCATGAGGTTGTTCCCCCACACCTGGTGAAGGTTCCGCACTGCCATGGTGCAGCCCTGCATGCCTGGATTGGGTCCCGCACCTCCTTGGCCTGGTCCTGCATGCCCAGCCCTGCACACCAAGTCTAGCGTGCAAGGCCATGCTACATGGGCTCCCCATGGGTCCTTAATTTAGCAGAGACAACTAATGTAGCCACTGCTCCTGCACTGGCAATTTTCCAGACCCAGGGGGGAGCCAAGCTGGTTGGACCATACAGCTCTGCAGGCCCAATCAGGCCCACCTGCCGGGGTTGAGCACCCCTGGTTTGTAAGGTTATTAACAAGTCTCTGTCTTGTTTCTAATAATGTGAAACCTTTTTCAAATACTGCCTAAGGTCAACCTTGCTTCCTCTATTTTGTCTCTAAAGTATTCAGGAACATGGAGTAGATGGGACTTACGGCTAGATAGAAATGATTTGAGTGAGATCACTAACTTCAAGAGCAGTTGGATGAATGAGATCACACTGCTGTTCAGCATCCAGAGATCTTTACTTGCAGATGGGGGAGGGATGAAGACAAAAAGAATGAGTGCCTTACCACTCCCCTGCTTTTATTTTATTTTCTTTTTTAGCAAAGGGGATTTGAGAATAGGATGCAATAACGCCCCCCCCTCCCAACCCTTCTCTGCCATCTGCCTGCAAGCTCCACTTAAGACTAGTCATCATCTCTTTAGGGCAGGTGGTACTGTAAAGTAAAAGCAAGCTATTGAGTCGAAATGAGCAGGTTGTTCCAACCCACACGCTTCCATCTAAAGAGAAGCGATGAGATAAGTATGAGACAGGTCACTGTTTTTCAGGCAGCCTGGTTTTATTTCTGCAGTTTAGGAATTTATAGTCCAAACAGCTCGTTGCACCAACTGCTACATTTACTACGTGTTCTGTGTTGACTGCTATGAATACGGACCTCGGGGGTGGGAAAGAAATGGGACTATAATGGGTGAAGCAAAGTTATTCATATGCATTTCTTGAGCTTCTTGGAGGCCAGTGCAGACCAAAATTTATCTGGCCCTGGTTCAGAAGTGGAAGTAGCTAGGGCAGCAGAACAGTGAGAGGGGAAGAAAAATGACTTGAAGACAGAGATAGTTATGGAAGAAAAAGATGATTGGGGCACTGTCTGGTAAAACTGCAAGAGCACAAAAATTGGGACTGATGCAACGAAAGACAAGATCAAAGATTCAGGTAGGGCAGCGTTATGCCCAGTATTGTAACTGAGAAAGAAAATATTATGTTCATGCAGTAAGAATGATGACCAGCACCATGTGGCTGGACTCTTTACGTGACAATCGTGCCGGCAAAGCTCACCTGAGATTGGGGCCTCTGCAAACATACAGGGACAGATAGTTAATGCTGCAAAGAGCTTGAGTCTTGATAGCCAGAACAGACAGAGGTGGAAGAGGAAACAGTGATGTGGTGAATGGAAATGACTTTTTCCAAGAGCAAAAGCAAAGAAGCAGCTAGTAGACTGACGTCAGTCCTTGCTTTTTCAGCTAAAACTCCTTGTGGTTTGGGGGCACTGAATATAGGTTTCCGGTTTTGACCCTCCTTGAATACATGGAGGGTAATGCAAATAAATGTCCCTTTATTTAATTTAAATATGTGCTGTAGACCAAAGAAAGACTTCAGAAATGGCCTTGGTTTCTTCTTCTGGGCATGGTCTGTGTGTCTACCACCTACAATGTTGCTGAAAAAAGCTGAGTCTTAACCGCCTTGGAGAACTGGGAAGGTTAGTCTCCAAATGTTTTATTACATGGATGGCCCGGGTGGCGGTGTGAAAGCCGGGGACCGCTTCAGGAGTGCAGGGTCAGCCACACCTTCCTTGGGGTGGGGGGGCAGCAGCAAAGCAGGGCACATGAGGAGTGACAGACAAGTTGAGGCGCAGGAATGGCAGACGCTTGCTGGCTCTGAGAAGCAGCAGTGGGGAAAAGTGGCAGCGAGGAAAAGGGGGGATATCCCCAAAATTGATGACAGGGCCAGCCAGCCATGGCACTGTGGCAGAGGCTTGCTGGTTCTGAGAAGCGGCAGCAGGGAAAAGGCCAGCCAGCTATGAAGTGCATGCAAACACGGGGAATGATTTTTTTTTGGACTCCAAAAAAGTTGTATTCTTCATTAATCTGAACCTTGAACTAAATCACCAGTAAAAATGCGCAAGATTAGCACCTGGTGTCTTGCTGAAGCATTGCAATAGCAATCCCATGGATTTTGGAGTGAACCCAAGCGGCGCCTGGTGACAAAATTGTTGCAAAGTGGGGAAAATGCCATTTTTGCCTATATGTCAGATACAAGTTGAAAAAAAATAATACTGTCACGGCGGGGTCCTACAGGAGGGCCGTGATCTCCTTAAGGCCCCCTTCCTCTGTGCCAAGTTGGCCCAAGGGCACCCTCTGATTCTCGCCCGCCACGTCTTTGATGTTTAGATAAGGTTGGGAGGCTGCCTTATGTCTTCTTGGACACGGTTTGTTGTAACCTCTTGCCCCGTGGACTCCCAGGCCCCTCGTGGGTCTTGTCCTGCAAATGGATGCTTTGGGGCACCCGAGCCTTATGGGCTATACGTGAATCCAACCACCCCTTATACCACGCCCCAAGCCTCGCAGTTGGAATAGACATTGGTCTGTCAAGTATACACTCACCCTCTCTTGGGGCCCTCTCCATAGCGCTGCCTTCTCTCAGGGATCCTCTGCAGCACTGCCCTCTCTCTGGGGCCTTCACAACAACGCCGCCCTTCTCTCCAGGGCCTTCTCCACAATGCTGCCCCTTTCAGTAACACTGTCCCCCTTCTCTGGGACTCCTCAGTACTGCTGCCCTCTCTTCGGGCCTTCTTAAGTGCTGCCCCCTTCTCTGTGGGGCTTCTCTGTACTGCCGCCCTCTCTCTGGGCCTTCTCTGTACTGCCGCCCCCTCCTGGGGCTCTCCGTGGCCATGCTGGGCTTCTCAGTAATATCGCCCCTCTCCTGGGACTCTCTGTGGCCACACTAGGCCTTCTCAGGAATGCTGCCCACTCCTGGGGCTTCTCCGTAATGCTGCCCCTTTCCTAGGGCTCTCCGTGGCCACCCTGGGCCTTCTCGGTAAAGCCACCCCTCTCTGGGGCCTTCTTGGTAAAGCCACCCCTTTCCTAGGGCTCTCCATGGCCACCCTGGGCCTTCTCGGTAAAGCCACCCCTCTCTGGGGCCTTCTTGGTAAAGACGCCCCTCTCTGGGGCCCATCGCACTGCTACCCCCTTCTCCGGGGCTCACCGCACTGCTACCCCCTTCCTCAGGGTTCACCGCAATGCTATGCCCTTCCTCAGAGGCTCACCACGCCCACACTTGGGCTTCTCAACTGCCCCTCTCTGGGGCTGGGGTCTATGCACCCCGCAGGCAGCGCCCTTACTGGCGCTGGGGTCCCCACACTGCTGTGGGTCCCCTATGAGGCCTCCTCCATCCCCTTATAGCCTCACCCAAACCACCAGCATAACAACAAAGCAAAACACAAGCCCCTAGGCTATAACATAACTTAAAGCCACCTGGCTAAAACCACATGGCTCAGACATCCTAGAGCTGCCATCCTTTACCGGGCTTGATCTGTACTTGCGGTTAGGCTTCTTCTCGCATCTTATAAAGCCGAGGAGCTGAGGCCAGAGGTCATTCCCTGCCAGCCGCCAGAGAGAAAGAAGCTCCTGGAGCAAAGCGCCAGGCCCTGCCCCTTACAGTTAGCTGACCACTGGCAGGTGTGGGTCATTTGCTGACTCCAGTTGCCCTGGCAACCAACAGCTGGGCTCCTTATTCACTGCTACGGCTCTTTCTCTAGCAGTTTCTCCTTTTTAGGAGCAGGGCACCTCAGTGCTCTGCGACAAATACAATAAAAAAATCTCTTGGCACAAATTCAGCTGCTAAAACTAAAACATGTCCGAGGTGTTTAAAATTACCATGATACAAAGTGGCTACCACAATAAAACAAGGTGGCAACGTGGATCTTCAGACGCGATGAAGCTACTGAAATGGTGATTTTTGTCATGTGGAAACAGGAAAAGTGCCATGTGGACTGGTGGCTCTTCCATCACTAACTTGGTAACCTTAGTCAAGTTGTGTCTTCTCCCCACGCTTCGGTTTTCTCTTATGGGAAAAATGCTACTGACCTGAAGTAAAATGCTTAATTATCTAAAGATGAAATGTGCCGTGCAAAAGGTAGATGATTATATACTAATGTCATAGAACAGATACAAGATGCCAACAAGCGTCTATCCTGTCACTAAAAGGTGACCTTGCCATCACTGGTCCAGTCTTCATGGCACTCGGAAAAAGGACCCTTCCACACCAAGTGTGGCATCATTTGTAGATAGAGCAAATTTATATTAAATCCACAGTCTTCACAGGTATTTTAATATTTGTAACTGACCTTTATTTTTTTAGACAGGATTTTTTCTTTTTGTTCTCTTCTTATGAAACTCCTTACATGCAATGTTTGGAGAACATTGTCATAATCCCATTTCAGTGTTTTTTCCTCCCCCTCTGAGTTAAGGTTGCTAACAAGTTCTGATTCTACTATTTGGGACTGTTATTTAGGTGAGGTTGCCTTGATAGTCGAGAGACAACCTTAAACCACAAGCCTCTTCAAAAGGATTTAGTAATTACCTAATACCTACTAAGTCGCCATACCTTAGCCAATGGCATTTAAGTTTACCTGGTGAAATGTAAGCAGCAGCTTGTTACTTGTACCAGTTCAAATGGGCATTTTCCAAGTGAACCATTAAATGATGCAGGGAAGTAATGCAGTGCTGTAGGTAGCGACTAAATCTCAATGATCAGTATCTTCTGGCCTTCTCTCCATGCGGTTCTGCATATAGAATGGCTCCTCTTCAAAAGCAGCCTAACAGGAACACTGCTGACATCTCCACCAGGATGAGCTTTCCATTTCCATGCTCTCTCACTACGCAGCTGAACAGCGCAAGGCAAAGCTACGTGTTGCCTGAAGAAGCTAGCATCCCTTATTCCCACCACAGTGCTATGAAAAGCTGGAGACTTGCTGCAAAGAGCAGTGGCTGCAACTTTTAGGGCTTTGCTAGCAACTGAATTGAGCAGGCTTGGTACATAAGAAAATCTATAAGCAATCTAGCTTATTTGGCTGCAGCACAGGCAGATGTGATAAAAGCTGGTTATCATCTAAAATGCGTACTGCTCCCACCCATCTGAGTTCAGTCCTAAAATGCCTGGCTTGAAATGACCAAGTAGCAGGAAGTCAGTTGTGCTATGAAGCATGCAGGAACATTTCATGTCAAAGAATGCATGGTATGTAAAATAAGAGAGAGGACCAAAACTCTCTTTACCCTGAGCAGCTCTTACCTGTAGCTCACACAGCCTAGATGCTGCAGGTAACATGCATCTAAATTAATATAAATGACATGCACACACACATACTTGACTATTCATTCTACCCAGGAAGAGCGCACACACCAACTGCAGATGCTTCCTCAGCCTGATGAAGCATATTTATACCCAAAAGCTTGCAAGGAAGAATTTTTCCAACTATTTGAGTTGGTTTAATCAAAGATATCAGATTTACCCAAATAACCTTGTCTGGTTATGAACACTCCTCCCCATGAGACTTGCACCCCACAGCTTCAGAAGGCCCAGACCTGTACTGCTTGAGCTAGAGAAAAGGTTCTTCAGCTGGTAGCAGTAATTGGCCCATAAAGAAAATAAAGGCATCAGCTACCCCTCAGCAATATTACTTCTTCAGACAGAAAGAAAGCGCATTGCCCAGCTCTAATGTAGTTAGAAGGTAGAAGTTTTAGGGGGATTCTCAGATTCCTCTTGAATGGGCACATTAACCAGTGTATTGCAAAGTGCTCCTTCGTGCTGCATTCAAGCAACTATTTCGGAGAAGCCTGCCGAAAAGCACACGTGTCTGGAGCACTGTTGCTGAAAGGCAAGTTATATCAACCTGCTGCCACAGCTAGACTGCTTCCAGGACCTGAGCTAGCTTGGGTGTGTCTGCCTTGAACTGCTTTGTGCAATGGAGACAAACCCTGAGCACAAAGGGGAATCAAGCTCGGTACAGTTTTGAGGAAGGAATGAAGCCTCACTAACATTTCCAATGTCAGGACACTTATCTGTCTTCCTTCAAAACATGTTGAAAGGGGCTCAATACACTCCACAGCTTCCACCCTTCTTCTCTGAGCACTGGTGGTATCAAGTGATTATTTATTTAATTCAGTTAAAATACTGACAGCGTGTCACAGAGCTGCGACAGAGGGAAAGGAACAGGGACAAGAGAAAAAGAGGGGCAGCATGAAGAAAGGAAATTGCATCTATCACTATTGTTGCACAGATTGCTAGTTTCGTGCCCCTGGAGGCTGGTCCAATTTACCTCAAGGAGAGAGTCACACAGTCAGGCTGGGTCCAACTCGAGTTTATTGTTTGCAAACAGTTCGACAGTGGAGCTCAGTGCTCAAAGCAAAGTCGACCCTGAACCACGCCCGGGGTCTTATTTTTATAGCAAACATAGGTTTCAGCGTGGCGATACGTGATTGGATTATACTTCTGCTTGTTCGCTCTTCTCATGTCCATCTAGTCAGTTACTGCCACGTCTGCAGAACTTAGTGCAGCAAACAAAGCGAGTCATATGCAAAATGAGCTGTGTGCAGAGCAAGCGTTCACCTACGTGTCTCTTAAGACAAGTATGATGGCTGTAACATGAGAGATTTTTACTACACTATTCAACCAATGCAGGCATTTTTTCCTGGATCCAGGCAATGATTATAATAAGAGTACAAGTACTTTTTCTCTTGTACAAAGGTTATGCAATTCAGCATCCTAGCTGTTCTATCAGTCCTTACTATGTATAACCCAGACTGTGGTTCTTCTAGTGCTAAGTGGCAGGAAAAATGAAAGAGGAGATGATAGGGAGGAAAGCATATCAATTACTCTTCGTGGCCTACTGCTGGCATTTTCTATAAAAGCAGGGTAGGAGCTAGAGTAATTTGAGAGCTCCATGTTATTTCATTATCAGTCTCTGAATGATAAATAATTACAACAACTTAATGAATATGACACAATTAGAAGGACGGCCAGTGGTTGCAGCACTAACATGATTTGTGAAATGTGGGTTGCTCTGCCACCAATTTCTTATTTGGTCTCTGGCAAGCCCCTTAGCCCCACAAACCATGTCTATACTGCTTGCCTGCTGAGGTCAGGATTGATGCCAAGCTCTGCTTGCTCCCTCCCAATCTGCATGCACTCAGGCCTGACCAAGAGGCAGCACAGATGTCTTAAAGAGGTCTTGAGGCTCTGTCAAAAAGGGCTAAGGACCTGTGCTAAGGACCCTCCTAACCCACGTGGCTAGCTTTGGGCATGTGCTGAATGAGAGAGAGTGGATAGGCCTTGTTTCTTAGCTGCCAGCCCCGGGTCAGCGCACAGCCATGGCATTTTGCTCAGTTCTATATCTGTAAAAGCGGGGTAGAGGCCCCTTTCCTTGCCGCACTAAGTTTCGTGAAAATCACATTGCTTCGGGTGCTCAGCTGTTCCAGTAATGGTAACGGTCTGCTCCCAGGAGCACCACAAATGAAAAAGGGCCTCTCTGCTGGGTGATGTCTCTAGAAACAGGGTGTTTTCCTGGGGGGGAGAGGGAAGCAGGAGGCTGCCATGTCACTCCAGCATCGCCACCCACATTTATGCCGTCACAAGCTCTGCTCCACAGCTAAACCCACCAACATTTCATGCCCACACTTTTCATATTTAACTTCCTGTTTTTACAATAAGAAACAAAAGGTGTAGAATTGAAGGCAAAGAGCCTTAAATTTACAAGGTCTCGGGAGCATCCAGGAATTTTGGCTGAATTTGCAGAAGAGCTCAGGTCCCATTTAGACACCTAACCAAAGGTGCACTAAGATTTTCCAAATGGCTCAGCAAACTGCAGCTGGATTTTCCATACCCAACATGCAATTCTGCCATGAACTGCTATTTCAATGGGAGCTAAGATGAAAGTCTGACCTTTCGTAAGGGTGCTAGTCACTCTAAGCCTTTGTATACATTTTACTACAGCTACTTCCATAGCCTCTTTAGCGACAATGCCTACACCTGCAGCAAATATTAAGGACCCTCCAAGATTTACTCTGTCCTTTGTCAGGCAAACCTCTCATTGGTCTAACCTTCAGGTCATCTACCTGACATGGTGCCTAAAAGCATACACGCAAACAAGCTCTCATTCATCAAAATGTTTTCTTCACAAATGTTTTAGTGAGGAGCAGCTGTGTTAGTTTTCTCCTTACTTGGTTCCTGTATGCAGATACAGAGCTAAAAGTGAAGCTGCATCCTTTTTACCATTGGCTTGGACGCATTCAAAGGAGAAAAGGGAAGCCTACACAGAATTGGGGGGAGAGGAAAGGCAGGGAGACTCAACAGCGTACAAGAGGAACAAGACCCCAAAATGCATCGTGCTTATTAATGCAAATAATTGAGAAAAAATGCAGGTTGCATACCGGCACGTACATAAAATAAAGACCAAAATAAAGGAGCTGCAGTTGGCTAACAGAAGAGCAAGAGCCAAGATCATAAGCATGGTGTTTTTAGCAAGGCTTGCCAGTAGACTAAATAGAAAATGATGAGCCAGGTGCAGTGATTATGACACCACCAGGTGCCAATAGATTTACACCCATTTACAACAAGGCTGAATTTGGCTCTATACCTGCATTTGAGAGAGTCATTCAGAAAGCCAGTTTGTAAAAGCAGTCATATAACTTGCTTCTGTTGCTCTCTTATTTGCAAGGTCATGCCCTGGTTCAGTGAAGCTCTTTAAATGCACACACTGCTTTAAGCAGGTGACAGGTCTCCCTGAAGTATTTGGGGCTACTTATATGCTCGAGTGCTGTGCTGAGCTGGAATCTAAGATGCACTGCTTCAATTCGTGTTTGCCAGAAGAAAACAGGGGGGTTAGGTATAAAATGTAGCCAGGCCCTTTTAACCACAAAATCCACACTGTGAAAACAATAGGGGGATCCTACACAGCCCTTAGGAATCATCAACTATCACCAATTTCCATTGATAAAACATTCAGGAACCTTCCACTGGTTATAAATGGAAAGGTGAGTTAAATAATCCTTCCTTTTCTGCTGCGCACACATTTTTCAAACCATGAGATGGTCGCTTTTGCCTCTGAAAAAATAATAGGAAGGATTTTTGAAGACAGGCAATGAGTTACAAAAAGACAAAGTGGAATCAGTAAAAATTTGAGCCACTTCAGTGTGTCCTTAAAAAAATATTTGAGACTCTGACCTTACTTTGCCTCTAAATCTTTCTTGTGTGTGAAAGCTGAGCATGGGAACAATCAATGAGCCAGTCAGGACTGCTAAAGATGGCCCTGAGTTATGTCTCTCTCTCACAAATATGAGTCCTCTCGGACTATGTCTGTTTGAGCGCATCAATTATTAATAATGTTATGTTCCATTTCCCCTTTTCCCCAGTTATGAAACTTTTTATTGCTGAAGATACTGAGGAAGATTCTTTTCCAGTTGATAAGTGCTGTACAGAGCATGTCTGTCCTTTTACAAGTTGAACCTAGTAGCTGTAGAGATGAAAAATGATAAATCCAAGCTGAAGATAGTAGGTGCTTATGGATGTTACATGAGTCTTCAGCAATCAGGTGCTTTAATGTCTTTTCTAGTCTTCTCTACTAATAGCCAAGGTATACTAAATCATCATGGAAATACAGGGTCAACTTTCCAGCAGGTGCATAGACAACCTGTGGCCTCAATCCAGCAGATATTTATACACGGGCTTAACTTTATTCACGTGAACAGACACACTGAAGCAAATGCTTATTGTTTAATCTTGCATTACAGTAGGGGCTGGAGACATCAATGCTGCACTGCACTAGGTGCTGTACAAGCAGTCATGGAAAGGCAGGTCCTTCCCCCAACAATTTACCAATCAATTATCAACTGGCAGACAACATGCTAGGAAACAGAGGGAAATAGGGGAAATAATCCTCAGCATGAAAAGTAGAGGTGACAGAACACCAGCCAGTAGCCATGTTCATGCATTCAGTAGACACTGGGGAGATGGGAGTTTTATGGAGAGATCTGAGAAGGCAGCTGTTTGAGTAAATAAAATTAACTTGACCGTACGTGCCTGCAAATGTGTGACCCGTGGCGATCATGTGGAGTCGGTCAGTCCCTTCAATTGTTGAAAGAAAAAAACCAAGATTCTTCCCCTACTACAAACCTAGAATAGCTGCACTGATGTCGGCAAAGTTACTCTAGGTTCAGAGCGGTGGGAGGGAGGAGACTTCCCTAAGGAGTCTAATCCGGTAAATTCTATCTAAGCGCTTGCCCAAAGTTAAGACTACAGGACAGATCCATACATCTGCACTTCTCCAATGCACCAATGAAATTCATAGAGTCCTAGATGCTAGGTCGGACGGGACCTCAAAGAATCGAGTTCAACCCCAGATGCCCCCAGACAGATGCCTATCCAGCCTTGTCTTAAAGATCCCCAAGGTAGGGGACAGCACCACCTCCCTTGGAAGCCCATTCCAGATTTTGGCCACCCTTACTGTGAAGAAGTTTTTCCTGATGTCCAGCCTAAATCTGCTCTCTGTCAGTTTGTGACCATTCTTCCTTGTTACCCCAAGAAGTGCCCTGGGGAACAGAGCATCTCTGATCCCTTGCTGCGTCCCCCTTGTAGGCGGTCACAAGATCACCTCTCAGCCTCCTCTTGCAGAGGCTGAAGAGGTCCAGGTCCCTCAGTCTCTCCTCATAGGGCTTGGTCTGTAAGCCCCTAACCATACAAGTGGCCTCCTCTGGACCCTCTTGAGGTTATCCATATCCTTCTTAAAGTGCGGTGACCAAAACTGGATGCAGTGCTCCTAGTGCGGTCTCACCAATGCTGCATAGAGGAGAAGTATCACCTCCTTGGATCTATTTGTCATGCATCTGCTGGTGCATGATAAAGTGTGTTTAGCTTTCCTGGTGATTTCATCACACTGACGACTCGTGTTCATCTTGGATCCACTGAGACTCCGAGAGCTCTCTCCACTTCTGTGCTGCTGAGAGGGTCACTTCCCAACCAGTATATGTGCTGGGTATTTTTGCACCCTAGGTGCAGCACTCTGCATTTGTCCTTGTTGCACTGCATCCTATTGTGTACTGCCCACTTATCCAACCTGTCCAGATCTGCCTGCAATCGTTCCCTACCCTCTGGAGTGTGCGCCTCACCCCACAATTTAGTATTGTCCCCAAACTTGGACAGAGTACACTTCACACCCACATCCAAGTCACTGATTAAGACACTGAAGAGTACAGGTGCAAGGACTGAACCCTGTGGGACCCCACTACCCACATCCTTCTAGGTCGATAGCGACCTGTCTACTACCACTCTGGGTGTGACTGCTAAGCCAATTTGCCACCCACCGGACCATGTAAACATCTATGTCACAGCCTCTTAATTTATTTATGAGAATGACACCGTATCAAAGGCCTTGCTAAAATTCAAGAAAATGACATCCACCTCTACTCCTGCGTCTAAGCATTTTGTGACCCCGTCATAAAACGAAACCAGGTTGGTCAGGCATCATCTACCTGCTACAAATCCATGCTGCTTTCCCTGCTGCATGGATTTTCCCACTGGGCTCCCACAAATATGATCCTTCATAATCTTTTCAAAGACCTTTCCAAGAGTGGAGGTGACGCATGTAATTTGTAGGAATTACAGGGTCAGATCTCAGCTCAGGTACACAGACATACTAAATCCAGGTAATGGAACTGTGGTGACTTGCAACTAGCAATTAAGCTAATAATACGGATTGCGCTGTCCTCCTTAAGATTGCATCAGAATCCATTTAAATGCCAATTTCGGATCAAACACCTTTATATTATATTTCCCTTATTCTGCTCTTTGCTACCTACATCTGAACTTGTATCATTTGTGAGCACACTAACATTCAGCTACCCCAGCTTTCTAAATCCACAAGAAAGACTTGAACGTTTACTGTTAAAGGCCATCTTGCACTTGTACAAATGGTCTTAAAACCTTACTTGAACGATCTTTCTTTGAAGGCAATCAGTTGTAAACACATGCTCAGACAATGTCTTCCCAGCAGATGACATTTACGGCAGCATCACTATGGCCTGAAGTCTCATTATCGTTAGTCTCAGATTAAGATCAATATAGGCCTGGAGAAAGTATGCAATTTAACCCCCCTTGTTTACTACCCCATGGTAAAACACATACCTTTTTATTCAATTGCCATGATCACACACCAATTAGAGATATTTTCAAACCTTAAATCACTTTAAACATGTAGCATCTTCTGTGTCTCTTAGTGGTCATTCCACTCAGACACTGGATTTTGACTCATTCTTTAGAGATGCGATTCTCCTCTGAGCTGTGCTGGTGTAAATCAAAGGGAATCTCATTGAAGCTAAAGGAGCTACACTGGATTTAAAAACCAAACCAAACCCAGGAGTGACAAGAAAAGGAGGTCTTGGGGGTTGCACTGATACCAAGGCAAACGCAGAGTAATTCCAATGAGTTGTTTTTTTTCTGTACCACTGCTGACAGTGATACCATATCTTAATTCACACTACTTCTGGTGGCAATGACGAGACTATGCAAGGTCCCTTGATTTCAGCAGGGATATTGCTTTAAGTAAGTTAAATACAAAGCACAGACTTCTACTTTTTAATCAGGCTCATTAGAACATACATGTTGCAGAAGTGACTGGTGCTTTTGGGTGCCCAAATTCATATATCTTAATGGGAAAGAAAAGGGATCTTCAGAAAAGTGCTCAAAAGATCAGGTCCTGGGAAAGAATCTCCAGTTAGTCACTCAGAATCAGTTGTTACACTTCAACAATCTTGACCTTACATTTTAGCATACCTGAACGTCAAAGACACTGTCCAAGTCCTAACCTGGTTTAAACCCAACCTGCGGAAGTCATTGAGAATTCCAGGGATGGGAAGGAGCGACAACAGGCCATTCATGTTTCCCATTAGGATGCTTACAGTGATAAGAAAGCCAAGTCTAACCTTGCTTTAACACCACAGCAGGAGATGCACAATGTCACATAAGCAGAAAGTCAGTTACCCAAAGAAGTCTTTGTTGAAACGGCATAACAAAAATCCATCTTACCACGTATAAATGGGCCATGGGGATCTGAAGTACAACTCTTTCTTATTTATTAATGTCCTAATTATTACAAAATTACAACTCAACATATACACTTGTATATATATGCTCAACACACACACGCGCGCGCGCGCGCTCCCCAATGACTGCCAATTTTTAACCTATACTTACAGAGCCAAAACGACACCTCATGTAAAGGGGGGGAACTCTGACTTACATCCCCTTCTCACATCTCTTGGTCTCTCAGTTGAAACTTTACAGCAAAACACACCAAACCAGGCATTTGCAAATATTACTTTTGACTTTTGCCCTACTTTAGGACCCAACTTCAGGCAAGTCCATGAACAAGAGCTCCCATCCATCCTGATTCAGCAGAGCACTCAAGTGAGTTAAGCCAGTGCTTAAGTCTCATTGTGCTCAGTTATATCCCTGAACTGCAGACTGAATATGGAAAAGAGAAATGGCATCATCTTTTTTAAACCCCTGTCAAATAGGTTGGAGAAGCCACCAGATGTAATACTGACCCTACTATACAGACTTCCCCCACTCCCCCAAGCATTCTACTCTGTGTTCCCTAGACCAGCAGGTGCCTTAATCACCTCCCAGTTACACCAGTGCACATTGTTAGTGACTCCCATAAACAGTCCCGGATTTAGGCTTAAGCTACTTAAGCTACAATTTAGGGCCTCACAATATGAGGGGCCTCTAAATAAGAAAAAGAAAACTGACTCAATGTCAAGTTTTATAATAAGCAGCTTGTAAATAAAGGAGATAAACGAGATATGGGAAAATGACTCTCTAAATATGGACACTTTCGTCCTTATGTGACAAAAGTATACATACACTGGATTATTTTCATCGTATGCGGCCTCTTAAGATGGACATAGTTTAGGGCCTCAGCATGTCATAATTGGGCACTGCCCGTAAAGCAACTGGTGTAAAATGGGTCCCGGCAAGAGGAAATTCAGGCTCTAGATATGTTTAACATGGCTATTTATTCCAACTTAATCTCATCCTTGGATGAACCTCTTTCAAGTCTGCACTGTTGAAAATAACCACCGGCACTTCCCTGACTTGTCATTTAATTAAATGACCTTTCACACTGAGCACACCCAAAAGCACAAAGGCAAAATCTTTTTAGTGATTAGAGACACCGCAAAAGCTTCAAACATTTACCTCTCCTTCCCAGCTGCTGAAATGGTTTTAGGAGGATCGGGGTTCATACCTCACTTTCCCTGGAGCCAGAGACAGTGTACGTGCACGGTCCAGATCCATTAACGGATACACCCATGGTTGGCTTGTAGTCCACATAATACTCCTGTAAAGGGGAGTTCATTTGCCTTTCAGACTCTCTGGCCTTTTTTCTGCACCTCTTCACAAGAGAGTGCTGCTGGAGTTGTTTCACGCTGGCTGGGTAGCACTTCCACGACACGTAGATAACCAACAAAATCATAGCCACTGAAAGAAAGAGGGCCATGCTCCCAGCAATGATTTTGTGAAAGGAAACACGCTCATACTCCGGTTCCGCTCCAGGTGCCGGCAGGTCCGGAGAAGGACTTGGCATAACGGAGGTTGGCTGATTACTTTCCAGTTTAGAAAGGGTAGGTTTGGGAATAAAAAGTGGCTTCTGGGGCATTTTAGGTGCCTGGGATGATATTTCAGTAACCGCCCCCTGGCATTTAGCACAGATATTATAAATTTCCACAGCATCGTTCACCTTCTCACCCTGCATGTGCTTAGGGCCCGCACATATCATAGTGCTTTCTTTATTCCCCTTGAAATCCTTAAGCCAAGTAAACAGAGGGCAAATGGTTTGCGTACATTCCCACAGATTTCCAGACAGAGAGATTGATATTAGTGAAAGCCATGTATCGATGGTCTCCTGAGAGACACTGGTGAGTTTGTTGGCATCCAGGTTCAGCTTGTGCAGGTTGGGCAGGCGTCGGAACGTCCTGGGCTCTATTCCCGTCATGTCGTGCCCTGATAAATCCAAGTTGTGCAAGGAGCTCCAAGTCCACATTAACCCTGGGCTAACAGACCAGATCCTATTCCACTGCAAATAAATAGATCGAAGGTTGAAGAGGTGTGGAAAGTGGGGCAAGCAGATCTTAGAAAACTGGTTGTGTTCTAGATGGAGCTCTGTTAACTGCAGGAGGCCAAAAAAAGCATTGCGGGATAGACTCCGCAGATGGTTGTAGCCCAAATCCAGAAAATCAAGGTTCCAGCAATCTTGAAAAAACTTGGACCGGTACCGTTTTCAGTGAGTTGGACCACAAGTGCAAGATCAAGAGTTTGCGAAGGCCCTTAAACTGCTCTGACTCTAACACCCGCAGCTTGTTGTAAGAAAGGTCCAGTTTGCGGAGATTGGGGACCAGGTGAAATGTTTTGTTGTGCAGATGAGTAATTTTGGTGGAGCTTAGAATTAGTTCCTTAAGCCTTCGGATCCCCTGAAACACATCCTCAGCCACGGAGCTGACGTAATTATGGTCAAGATAAAGCCAGATGAGCTGATTCAAGCCCCCAAACTGATTTGATGTAAGCTTCTGGATGCTGTTGTACTGCAGCGATAAGCCTTGAGATCCTCCAGAAATATTCCAAGGGATCTCTCTGAATGCGTGAGATTCGCAGTACACAATTTTGCCATCACACCTGCAGTTCTTGGGGCAAGCACGCTGAGTCACAACGACCATACCAGACAGCACCGTAGGAAGTAGCACTAACACCACATTCAAGCCTCACAGCTGCTTCATTAAACGGAAACCTGCAATATTAAAAAGACGACAAATGTGCATTGTAAAACTGTTAAAATAAATCACCAGGAAATTACTTATGTCAGCAGGGCTTCTACGAGGCATTGGAGGTCCAGTGGATTTGGAGACAACCTGTTTGTCTCTTCCTGCATTGTTTGATATATAAATGACTGTTATCATTTCACTTCCTAGCCTCCCTCTCCCCCCCCGCACCCACACCACCACCACCACTGTGGTTATTCAATTACTTGCGTGTGATTTATGACCCCAAAGCTGGGCCAAGAGCCTGTCTACTCTTCTCTTGATCTCATGTTCATCAGCACACTGTGTAGCAGATATATCCTTATCACTGGATGCTGAGGTTTTAACAATAAACGTATGTCAATTCACGGTTCTGAACTCACCGCAGGGTTCAATAGGAAACTCAGCCCCTGCTTTGGTAGTTCAACAAGAAGTAAAATATTTCTTAATAAACCCAGCTGCTTGTAAATCTTTTCCAGCCTGCACCCCTCCCCCACAAATGAGTATAAAAAGGAGCTACAGTGAGCAGCTGACATATAATAAAGTTTGACCTGCATTTAAAACATACCTTTATTGCAAAATGAAAGAGTAGATGAAAACCTTACTAACCAGCCTTGAGGGATCTTTTTCAAGTGGGAAAAAAAAACATGCACTGTAAACACCCATACACAAACACTATCATAAAGCATACATGTGCATCTATATTGTGTAGCAGATGTAGGGGACCCCGATATCACAAGGATGCCTTCATTAATATACACAGTTCACACTACCCGCAGTCATGTCCAAGTTTTTGGGATCCTGGGGTGCCAATAGGTCTTGGTCTACTCCCGCTCTGTCTACAGGCTGGGAGCACCACTCACTGGAGTGCACTCTAGCGGTGCTCCCCGCACCAGACCACACACTAAGTAACTATTTACCATCATTTATTATTTACAATAACAACTCGGAGATTGACAAATAATAACTGAGAGACTGACAAATTCAACATCCCATAAATAACAAACTATTGTTCATTCTTGAGCCATTATAGCTATATTACTTGTGCAAGCTATTGAGTTATTAACTCGTGTGGGCTATTGAGCTATTAATGATAGCTCATTATTGAGCTGTTTTCAATAAGCTCAATAATGATCTATACCAGCAGATGAAGCAAATACTCATCATCTAACAAAAGCAGTTATGTTATCAACTTTACCACTCAGGCAACTTATAACAGGTATATACGCTTAGTCAGCCAGGTCTCCACAAAATCCCTCTACTTGCAGCAAAGTAGCCCACTGTGCAGTGGCTGCAGCGGAGCCCCAGGGAGCGGCACTCGCTCTGCCTCATGTCGAAGAAATTATTCGCTTAATCTCCCAACCTGGAAAGGGAACACCTGCGAATACTCTTGACCCCAATGGGGCTCGTTTCCCAGCTGAGACTCAAATAAGCAAGAGACGAGGGTGTGGTCTTTCCAGTTTATTCGGCCGAAGGTCCCCCGACCTTAGAAAGGCAGAGGGGCCCCGGTTGCACTCTCACACACGTATTTATATTCTCTGGTTACATGATATTTCGCATGCGCAAAGCTTTAGCGGAAAATTACTAGTATTGCATGACTCTTCTTCAACCTGCAGGGTAAGACCAAATAAGGCACAGGTCTGCCGTTAAGCTTGTCTATCATGCTTGGTTACTATGGGGGAAGTTGTGGGTCCCTGAAGGTACAGGCTGTGCTTCCCGTATTGCCAAAGGAAACCCTTTTCTCTGCGCACAATTTCTAACAATCCCCCCTTATGGCCAAAGGCCTATGGCCTGCTGGCCATTTCCCAGGTTTGCATGACATTGAGATTAATTACTTTTTGGGTAACGCGAACTACACATGCTTTAATTACAGCAATTACTAAAATAATAACTAAGAAAATTCCTAATCCCCACAAAATGTATTTTAAGATATACCTTCCCCACATTCCTAGACTTGAGGCGATCCATTCCATTACTGACCAACTTCCCAAAGAGTTTACCCATCGTGCTATGTCTCGAATTGTTTTTACTATGGCAGTTATATTGTCAGTGTGGTCAGGAATGTAGGTGAAGCAGGGTCCTCCTGTGATTAAAGCATATACCCCTCTTTCTCTAGGTAACAAATAGTCTAATGCTAGGCGATTTTCTAAAGTCATAGCACGGTTGGCAGAAGCCTGTCCTTGCAATAATTCAATGCTCTCTGCTGTGCTATTGGCAACAAGCTCCAATGCATGTGCTAGTTGACTGATGCGGTGATTTAAATAGAAATTTCCAAAGAAAGGAGCTGAGACACTTATGAAATGGGCTGCACCTTGCCAAAAGCTATTCTAATCCTGTTTTTGTGGAAGGGCCGTGTATGCAAGATAGGGATCAGTTATGGCTCCAAGTCCAAGTTTTATTAGAAGTGGAGCGTCTTATAGAACCTTCCATAAACTGCCATACATAAGGAAGCTGTAAGGAGCTGCAGGGGGCAGAGACATTCCAGGGGAGGTACCCTTTTCTTTCAGCTTCCTTGGCCCCTACCGCAGTATTGTTTGGCCATATTAGGTGTGTGGTGTTAATGGTTAGTTTACAACCTGGCTGCCATTCTAAAAATCTCTTTCCTCTTCTACGAGGATTTTCCCAACACACTTGGGCCGATAACATGGCATCTGAGAGCACTACTTCTTTAAAGTAAGGGTTACTTTGCCAGTTACTCACTCTAATCCTATCTGTATCAGCTCATTCTGGACTAGAGAAGTTTCTTTCCTATGTGCCACAAGCAATAATCCTGTCAGGATAACCTACTGAAATGCCATTAACAACTTATAATTTCCCCTGCTTTTACAGTGAAATACAAACACAAAATATGACAAGAAAGGTAATACAAAGCAATCCTAAAAACACATATATTAAATGTTCTTGCATTCCTATTAAGGAGTCTGGACAGTCCACGATTCTCTGATTTTTTTTAGCCACAGGGGTGGAACAGAGGTCGGTTGGTCGTGACTTGCCAATGTCTCGTTTTCAGAACTGGGTTCGGTGCCAGGTTTGAGGTGACTGTGATGAATCCAGCTTTTTTTCCTCGGCAATTTTCACAGCAGTGTGCGTAGTAAGGAGAACTTGATATGGACCTTCCCAGACTGGAGCCAAGGCACTGTGTTTTGTTTTTTTCACTGATGTTGTTTTACTCAAACTTAGCTTCCTGGTTGATAGGGGTGAAGATTACAGTTTAAAGGTACTGGCTGAACTAAAGCAGCTGACCTGTGTAAACACTGGAGAGACTCCTGTAAGGATAAAACATAACTAGTTAAAGCTTCATCTCCGCTGAGTAGACTAACATGCGGATTTTCCCATTTTTTATATGTAATAGGAGCATGACCAAACAATAACTCATAGGGGGAAAGGTTGAAAGGTCGCTTGGGCTTGGTTCTTATAGCGAACAACCCTATTGGTAAAGCATCTGGCCACTTTAATTTGGTTTGGGAGCAGATCTTTCCTAAAAGGGATTTTATACTCCGATTCATACGCTCTACCTGACCCGAGGACTGGGGGTGATAGGGTGTGTGGAAGTGCACTGCTATTTCAAGAACTCTGTAGACTTCTTTTAAAACAGT
>NW_005843855.1:31439-36380 GCF_000455745.1 Alligator sinensis | reverse complement strand
AGGCTTTGAGAAAGCTGGAGAGGGGGAACACTGCCAGGGTGGGCAGAGAAAGTCCCAAGAAGGATTAGTCCCAGGGAAGACAGAGTAAAGTCAGAGGGAGGATGGAGGGTGCTGGAACGCCATGAAAAAAGACTGGTTTTGGGGTAGGGTCTCCTGTGCTTTTGGGGATGTTGGCACCCTGATGCCTCCTCTTTAACAAGAAAACACCCTCCCTCCTTCTCAGCAGCTGTTCAAAAAGGAGTGCTCGGAGGCAGGGTGCTACAAGCCACCAGGAAGCCAGGGACTGAGAAGAGTCAGGGTCTCCAAGCCAGAGGCTTCCCCGCATGAAGCTGTGCTAGGGCTGGGGGCAGGAGTCCTCTTAGGAGAGGGGAGTAGATAAGGTTGCTCCTTGGGGGGGTCCAAGGAAGAGCTTTCCCCTTCCCTTTGAAAGGGGAGCTTGATCCTTCCATGGGTGCAAGGGGAATGGAGAAAGGAGGGACCTGGGAGACGCTGGCCTTAGCGTGGAGCTGCAAAACGGTGGGGATGTGAAGGTGCCTGTGGGAAGTTGTTTCCTAGAGGGTAAAGGTGATAGACATGGCCCACAAAGTCACTTTCCTCTCCCTCAATCTGCAGCCTCCTGTAACTACTAGACAAACCAGTCCTCCACCAACCATCACAGGAGTTATTCAAACAGTGTGAGATTTTTCTTTTAAAAAAAAATTTGAAAAAGAGAAGGGAAGTCAGGGCTATTTTCTTTCTTTTGAACTTGTGCTCAGTTCAGGGGCAATGACAGGGGCTGCTTTTTGCTGTCTGGTAGGACACAGACCAGAAGATCCAAGATAGGGCGATTGGTGAGGGCATGTAAAGAAAGACCATGGAGCCAAGTGGCTTTGAGACTAGCAGAGACTTTAATGTGTGTACCGGGGAGTCCAACATGCTGAATTCCTCCCTAAAGGTTGATCTTACAGTCTCTGCCTGTATGCGTGGGAGATGCAGGGCCTGCCACAGGCTGTCCCTCCTTGAGCAGCTATTTTTGGGGAAAGGCAGGACAGTCCATGAATAGGCATAGTGATGCCTATGTTTTGCTACTGGGATTTCCCAGGCTTCTATGTTTCTCTCCCCCTGCTTTGGAGGCCTGCCCTGCCCCCTCCGCACTTGGCCCGGCTCAGATGTCAGGGAGCTCCTCTCCATTCCCCAGTCTTTAGCTGAAACGTGATGTGGATGTTCTGCTACTGGGATTTCCCAGGCTTCTATGTTTTGCTCATTGCTGCATGGGGCTGGGAGGAGATTGCACTCCCCCACCCCTCTGCTTTCAGCTGCATGTCAGGGATCAGTCAAGCCTTCTTCAGAGGCTGCAATGAGACCAGGGGTTGCAAATGGGCCAGGCCAATGCTCCTGCTGAGACTCAAACCTGCAGGTTCCTGGCTAGGTCTTGCCCCTCTGCTTAAGTTAGCACCAATCACCGTATTTAGGGTCAGGAAGGAATTTTGCCCCATGCTCAAACTGGTATGGACTGTGTGTGTGTGTGTGTGTGTGTGTGTTGGGGGGGGGGGGGGGGTGCCTTCCTCTAGCAGAAGGGATCGGACATGGCCCTCTTCCTTCAATCTCTTGAGCATATAGAAACCTTCACAGCAGCAGGACATTGGCCACCATTGTTCCCCTGCTTTACCTGTGCCCAGTGAGGGTGCTAGGTCTTGTATTGTATTAGGACTCACCGTGTCATTCTGCTGTGAGTTTAGACAATGGATTTTTATAGGATGCTCTGAATACAGCTGATCCTGTGGGGGTTGGACTGGATCATAAAAATCACAGAATTTAAGGGCTGGAAGGGACCTCAAAAGAGCATTGAGTCCACCCCCCCCCCCTTCTCTGGGTGGGAAAACTGAGATCAAATGATCCCAGCAAGGCATCTGTCCAGCCTCTTTGTGAAGACTTCCAAAGTTGGGGACTGCACCACCTGCTTGGGAAGTCTGTTCCAGATTTTGGTCATCCTTACCGTAAAGCAGTTCCAACCTGAAACCACCTTCTACCAGTTTATGGCTGTTGCTCCTTGTCCTCCCCTGGGGTGCCCTAGTTTCTCTCTCAGCTCCTGATATTCACCCCTTACATAAAGATGGCCAAGTCCCTCCTCAGTCTTCTCTTCCCCCAGCTGAACAGTCCCAGATCCCTTAGTCTTTCCTCATAAGGTTTGTCCTCCAGGCCCTTAATCCTGTGGTCCTTCTCTGGGCCCGTTTGAGATTATCCACATCTTTTTTTGCAGTGCGGTGCCCAGAACTGGACACAGGACTCTAAGCTGGGGTTTCACCAGCGCCGAGTAGAAAGGAAGTATCGCTTCCTTAGCCCTGCTCACGACGCATTGGCTAATGCATCCCAGTATGCTATTAGCTCATTCATATTGGTCATCCCAGTATGGATGACCTTTAGTGGCCCTTCCAGCCCTATTCCTCTATGATTCTATGAATACTTCCCTGACCGTCAACGCAACTTTTGTTGCACCCCAAAGACCCCACAAATGGGACCCTGTGAGCAGTGAGAGGGACAAACCCATCAGCTTGTGCCATGAAACAGAATGGGATTGGGATGAGATACATGACAGTTTGTACACTATACGTATCTGTTTTGAATATTGCGCGCAGCCCTGGCCTCTACCTCTCAGGTGGGACATAGTAGAATTAGGCAAAGCAGAGAGAAGAGCAACCAAGATGATCAGGGGAGCAGTGGCCAAACCAGAAGAGACTAAAAGGCTAGACTTAATGAGAAGGCTGAAGGCGGGTGTGAGGGGGCTATGATAGAGGTCTACAGATCATGAAGACTATGGCCAAAGTGAACAGAGAACTACTATTCAAAGTCCCAGACTACTAATCCTAGGGGGCACCCACAGAAGTTAGGAAACAGTTTTTACAACAAACAAGAGAAAGTACCGTTTCATGCATCATGTAGTTACATTGTGGAAGTCATTCATAACTACAGGAGGTTGTAGAGGCTGGCAGTACAGCCAGGTTAAAAAAAGGGCCTAGACCAACTTGTGGCCTGGAGATCTGCAAACACCTGTTAAGCAGAACAGTTGGAGATGTTTCCTCTGGCATATCTAACCCAACGAGGGTGGATTCATAGATTTCATAGACATTAGGGCTGGAAGATCTTCGAGTCCAGCCCCCTGCCCCAGGGGCAGGAAGTCAGCAGGGGTCATAGGATCCTAGCAAGATATACATCCACATTTCTCTTGAAGGCATTCAGACTAGGTGCTTGAACCACCTCTGGCGGCAGTCTATTCCAGACCTTGGGGGCTCAGACAGTAAAAAAGCTCTTCCTTATGTCCAGCCTGAAACAGTCACGGAGGAGTCTGAGACCATTTGACCTTGTCATCCCTTGGGGATGTTAGGGAGAGTAACTAGATCAGGGTGCTCAACCCACAGCCCATGGGCCACCTCCAGCCCCTCAGTCTGAGACTGTCACCCTGTGTGTTCACAAGGCCTAGATCTTGAAGTGCAGGGCCTCGCAGAGGTGGCTTGGGGTCCTGAGGCCTGATCCCAGCCCGGCCCACAGACTGGCTCCATGAATTGTCTGACCCACGGGGCCAAAAGGCTGAGGACTGCTGCTCTAGATCCATCCAGTTCAGTGCACTCCCTCTAAAAGCACACAGTCCTGCTGCCATCAGGATACTGGGCTGTATGGACATTGGTCTGAACCAGTTTGGCACTTCCTCTGTTGCACCAGGCACACCAGTTGTGTCAGGAACAAGGCCCTGTACGAGCATGGTGGGGAGGGGGGTCTCCAGGATGAACGTGGGGTGAGGGAGGCCCCCCAAAGCCACCCCCAGCGCCTGTGCTGACCCACCCTGCCCAAGGTCTGACTCGGAGGCCATGTCCCTCTTGCGGGCCCAACAACAACCAATGCCCCTTTCCTCCAAGAACGAGTCCAATCCCTTGGTGAATCTGGCTAAACTCTCAGCTTCTACCACATCTGGTGACCACAAATCCCAGACTTTCACACTACGGTGGGTGAAAAAGACCTGACTGGTGTTCGTTATCAACTGACGACCTCCTAGCTTCATGCTGTGACCCCTCATTCTTGTCTGGTGAGAGATCATCAATAATAAATCACTACCACATTTCTCTTCGGCATTTAGCGTGTTGTAAATCTGTCCCCTGCTCAAATGATTCTTATCTAACCTGAACCAACCTAGCTTCATTAGTCTTGCCTTCTAGGAAGCCCCTCCACAGGCCACCTCATCCTTGTTGCCCTTCTTTGGACCTACTCTACCTAATCTCTGTCCTTTTAACATAAGAATTTCCGTCCTTGAACCAGATGCTAGGTCTGTTTTGCCCAGGCTCCTGTGTCACATGGCAGCAGAGAGCGGAGGATGAAAGGGAGAGCGAGCTGGGCTTCTCCCCCTGTTCCTCTCTCCCTTGCAGCCTCCAGCACTGAAGGTCCAGGAAGTCCTTAGCTCCCCTTGGAGGTGTGAGGGACCAGAACTGGGCACAATATTCAAGGTGTACTGAGGACAGAGGTGCACACAAAGTCCTCCCCCCTATGGGCAGTCATGGCTCCTCCTGCGTGTGGACATGCCGGTGGCGGGCCAGGCTGGAGCGGTCGGGGAAGCTCTTCCCACAGTCGGGGCAGCTGCAGGGGCGCTCGCTGGAGTGGACGCGCCGGTGATGGGCCAGGTCCGAGCGGGTCACGAAGCTCTTCCCACAGTCAGGGCAGCCATGAGGTTTCTCCCCCAAGTGGAACTTGCGGTGGACAGCCAGGCCGGACGACTGGGCAAAGCTCTTGCCACAGTCGCTGCACCGGTGCGGCCTCTCACCTGAGTGGATGCGGCGGTGGGCGGCCAGGTGGTCGAGGCGGGAGAAGCTCTTCCCACATTCACAGTGGTGCAGCTTCTCCCCTGAGTGCACGTGCTGGTGGCGGATGAGCTTCCAGCGCCACAGGAAGCTCTTCCCACACTCCCGGGAGCTGTGA
>NW_005843855.1:26276-31426 GCF_000455745.1 Alligator sinensis | reverse complement strand
GGAGGGGATCGGGCGGTGCGGGGCCATGTCCGAGCGGCTGGAGAAGCCCTTCCCGCAGTCGGGGCAGCCGTGGGGCTTCTCTCCTGAGTGAATGTGCTGGTGGCGGGCCATGTCTGCGCGGCTCAGGAAGCTCTTCCCGCACTGCGGGCAGGGGTGAGCTCTCTCCCGGCGCTTGGCACTGAGCTCCTGCTTTCCCTGGAGGCCATCCATACCAACTTGGATCGGAGGCTGCCCCTCGTACTGGGGAAACCAACTTTGGATGCTTGTCAGGTCTCCCAGGTCCTCCGTGGTCTCACCACACCCCCAGCTCTCTGGGAGATCTGCCCCAGATCCGCTCTCCAACCCGAGCGGAGCCAGCATCTCCACATGCTGCTTGTGCTTCTGGGGCCGGCCCTTCCTCTTGCACAGTCGGCCCTGCTCGGGTCTCAGGGGTCTCCCTGGGGAAGTCCTCAGCCCCTCCAGGTTGGTAGGTCCTTCCTTGGGAAGCTGCTCCTCTGCTTTGCCTAGGATCCCTGCACCTGCCAGGAGGGGAGAAGAACCCATGGGTTAGCCCAGAGCTAGTGGCAAAGGGAAAGCCCTGCTCCTCCTCTGCGCTGGTGTGCACCAGAAGCAGCCTCGGCATGTGAGGAGGAAGAAGCAAAATCCCTGGCTCTTGATAAGGAACGTCAAGGGCCATGAAGCTGGAGATGGTCCCAGCTCAGAGCATCGTGTCAGATCCTCCATGAGCATCGCTCCCTGCAGGAGACTCCATGTTGAGTCAGGTTTAAGGTGTGGGGGTGGGGGGGAAGGAAAGGAAAGAACAGGGTCGTCTGCTCCATTGAGCATCAAAGCTGATCCATTTGAGCATCAAATCCACATCCAAACACTCTGGCAGGCCAGTTTTCTGTTCTTGAATTTGGTCTCTTGATGCCAGAGAGAGGAAGAGAAACCCCTCCTGAGGTTCTGGCTGTGCTTCTCCCTACTTTTTTTGCTTCATGACCTCCCCATTCAAGTCCCAGGACCTTCCCGTCAACCTCCTCCTGGTCCAGGCCAAGCTTCTCTCCTACCAGACCAGGAAAGAGACCCCTGGCTGGCAGGGAAGCGGGGCTGTTTTCTGTCACTCCTCCATGCAGCTTTGGCTCACCACCCCTTAGGCCTCACCAGGAAAAGAGAGTACCAAGGGCACAACAGAGAGGGGGAATTGGGATACAGTGGTCAGTATTTACACCGACCAGGATAAACCAACCAAAATAAAGGCTTTTCCTGCTGCTGCTGCAGTCATGCAGCCGGACTCTAGTTCCAGCTCCACCCCAGACGAGCAGTGACCGGGATTTGAGCCCCTTGTGCCATGGGTGGAAGAGCCACACAGGCGCCAGGGGCATGCAGCATGTTACCTGACCCCAGGAGTTGTGGCAGCTCCTTCCTGGAGCCGTGGGGCAGCTCGTTCTGGGGCCCTGGGCTCTCAGCCCATCCGGCCAGCTCCACAGGGTGGAGCTGGGGTCGCTCTAGCGACGAGTCCAGAGGTTCCCACAATGCCCCAGTGGGCTCCATCTTGTCCGAGGCCACGTCCTCAACCTTCACACGCACTGTGACCTGGGGGAGTGAAATAGGTCACCAGGGAGCCCCAAACAGGGAGACGGGAGGAGAGGGAACATCCCCCAGACCCATGGAGACAGGGACGATCGGGGCATGACACTCACCTGCAGCTTTGCATCCTCCATCTGCCCCAGCTGAAGCCCCTCGGCCAGGGCCACGGCCTGGGCGCAGGTCTCCACGCCGCGCCCCCACTCCCAGCTCTGCATCTCCTGGGGCAGGATGGCCAGGAACTGCTCCAGCACCACCAGCTCCAGCATCTGCTCCTTGCTGCGGCGCTGGGGCTCCAGCCAGCGCAGGGCCAGCTCCCGCAGCCGGCTGCACACCTCCCGCGGCCCCGCGGCCTCCTGGTAGCAGAAGCCCCGGAAGTGCTGGCGCCGCGTCTCCAGGGCTGGGGGGTCGTCCTGGGGAGCCAGCTCCAGCTGTCGTGGGGTCACGGGGGCTGGCAGGGCCTCGGCGGGGAACAGCGGAGACTGCAGGACCTCCCAGCGCTGCCCCGACTCTTCCTGCGGCTCCTGTTTCACCACCACTCTCAGAGGCTCCTTGCCAGGCCGGGCTGGGACGCAGCCTCGGGCCTTGGGGCCTGCTGGGTCCTGCTCCTCCTTCTTAACCAGGGGCTGCAGGAGTGCCTCGAAGGGGAAGGCCAGGCCTGGGGCTGCCCCCAGCTCAGCAGCCATCTCCCCTGCTGGGGAGGCTTGTCCCAGGGCTGAAGATGGAGTTCGCGCTTTGTCCCTGCTCGATGGCGCCCGTCCGGTCCCCTGGGAGAAGAGACAGCACGGGGCAGAGGGGCGATGGGGGAGCCCCTGCCCTCCCAGTGCCCCCGCAGCCCCTGTCCCCCCCAGCCCTGCTGGTCCCCACTGCCCTCCCCCCGCAGCTCTGCTGCTGCCCCCATTCCCGCCCCCAGCCCCTGCCCCCCCGGCCCTGCTGGTGCCCCCACTCCCTCCCGCAGCCCCTGCCGGCGGCCCGCGCTCCCGCCCCGCAGCCCCGGGCACCCACGGGCACGCAGGAAAGCTCAACGCTGGGAGCTGATCCCGGAGCCCCGGAACAGCGCTGCCGCCCCGGAACTTCCAGCAGCCAATAGGAACGCACGCTGCACGGCCCCAGCCAATAGCCGCAGCGGGAGGCGGGAGGAAGCCTCGGGCTGCCGCGCGGATTCGTCAGACCAGCAGTGACGTCACAGGCATGGGGGCGGGACCAGCCCGAGGACAGATGCACGGCGCCGAGCACTGGGCTGGGCTGCAGCCTCCCAGCCAGTAGGGCAGGTGCATGCAAATGAGCAGGGCTTGTGATGTCACAATAGACTGTGTGATGTCACAGTACCGTGTGTGGTGATATCACAGCAGGGCTTATGATGCCCCAGCAGGGTTTATGATGTCACAGTAGGGTTTGGGATGTCATAAACCTACCCTCAGCCCAGGCCCTGGCCGTGTGGATCAGATCCTGGGGGTGGTGCTGAGCTCCCCGCCTTGATTTGGGGCTGGGAGAGGGGGAGCAGAGCTGGGGGGTGGGAGCAGGGTGGGACAAGACCCCTCAAGGAGGGGAGACACCAGCACGGTGAGCCCCTTCTCCCTGGCCTTGACTGACTTGGGGTCTGTGAGGGGGAGGACAACGTCCTGCCCATGGGGGATCGCTCCCAGGCCCTCCCTCTGCTCACTCCTTCAGCCTTTGGGCTCAGGACTCAGGGCCATCTGCACCCGGAGGCCTCCTGGCTTGCACACGAGATGCCTGCTGTGGAGTTGGGGGTATCTGGGCTGAAGAGTCCAGGAGGGAGGAGAGTTGCCCGTGGCAGTGTCACGCAGACCAGAAGGGTGGAGCTCTGCACAGGTGACTGGTAGGGGGTGCATGGGGGTGCACATGCCCCTCTGATGGGGCTGGTGCCCCCCCAACATGGCTGTCACTGTCTGTGGCTTCTGCAGGTGCCCACCCCCCACAGATTCGGGAGGCACCAGTCACTCGTGGAGCTCTGCTCAGACACAAAATACAAAAAAAAAAAAAAGGAGGGGTGAGAAAGTGAGGAATCCTGAACTTGTGCAACATGAGGGCTGGAAGGGACCTCACAAAGTCACATCTCATCCAACCCCCCGCTCCAAGCAGGACCAGCCCCAACTACATCATCCCAGCCAAGGCTTTGTCTTTAAAACCTCCAAGGATGGAGGCTCCATCACCTCTCTGGGTAGCCTGTTCCAGTGGTTTACTACCCTCTGAGTGAGAAAAATTTTCCTAATATTCCACCTTGACTTCCGTTGCTGCAGCTGGAGCCCGTTGCGCCTTGTTCTGTCATCTGCCCCCACTGAGAACAGCCCAGCTCCAAGGAGATGGGAAAGGAGAGGCCTGGGTTGGATCCTGGTTTGTGGGGTCTGAGACCTGGGGTGGATCCTGGTATTACAGAAACCTCTAAGAGGTTCATTCCCAGGGACTGAAAATAGCAAGAGACAGCTTTCGCTATCACAGAGGTGCGAGTCCTTGTGGCCACATCTGAGTCTGGTAGCCTTGGGCACAATGCTTTGAGCAGACACAAGGAAAAGCAGGTCATCCTGTTACTTTCGGTCTCTTGGGAATGAGTACCAAGGGTAATCCCAGGGTCTTCAGACAGGAGATCATAGAAAATTCAGGTTGGAAGGGACCTCAGGAGGTCACATCTAGTCCAGCCCCCTGCTCCAAGCAGGACCAGCCCCAACTACATCATCCCCGCCAAGGCTCTGTCTAGCCGGGTCTTCAAAACCTCCAAGAAAGGAGATCCCACCACCTCTCTGGGTAACCTGTTCCAGTGTTTTACTAACTTCTTACTGAGAGAGGTTTTCCTAATATCCAATCTGAAGTTCCCTTGCAATTTCAGACTATTGCTCCTTGTCCTGTCATCTGCCCCCACTGCGAGCAGTCCAGCTCCATCCTCTTTGCAACCCCACTGCAGGCTCCTATCAAATCCCCTCTCAGTCTTCTCTTCTGCAGACTAAAAAGCCCAATTCCTTCAGCTTCTCCTCATACGTCATGTGCCCCAGCCTCCGAACCATTTTCGTTGCTGGATTCTCCAATATGTCCGCATCCTTTCTGTAGTGGGGGCCCAAAACCAGATGCAGGACTCCAGATGTGGCCTCACCAGTGCTGAATAATGGGGCAGAATCACTTCCCTTGATCTGCTGCCAACACTCCTATTAATGCAGCCCAGGATTTTTTTCACCTTCTTGGCAACAAGGGCATGCCGTTGGCTTCGATTTCACTTGTAATACCCTGAACTGGATGTCGAAGCACGATGGCTGGGGTGTTAGCAAGTCTATTCTCTCTTCCCACCACCCTCACCTGGGTTGTGCTAGGATCAGCTTGCTCTGGAGCTGGGTGCTGATGCGGGTCGGCACCATTCAAGCTTTGGGGTCACGCAGTTGCCATCTGACAGCAGGGAGGTGAGGACAGGCCCGTCGGCCCCCCTGCACTGCTGGCATTTCACCACCTGACGCATGTCATAATACAATAATTGAAAGTTAGGTGTGCATCCTAATTGAGGAAACTGAGCTTGAGCAATTTTGGTTAGAAGGAAAAATCTTTTCTTTTTTCATTATGCCTTCCCAAAAATAAGCTGCCTG
>NW_005843855.1:22505-26245 GCF_000455745.1 Alligator sinensis | reverse complement strand
TGGGGGGGGGGGGGGGGCATGGTATACACATAAATATTTTGTTTAAACACATTTTTCTTCCCTTCTCTCTTCTTAAGCTATACACCAGCAGAAGACTCTGAAACTACAATATTTAGCGCATGCCTGTAATAATGTATCTGATCTGTTTGCATGAAGATGTGTGTGGTGGTGTTTTACATCAGTCATGAAGAGCAATAGAAAAAAATCATTCACACTTAAATCAACTACAATTCTAAAATTGGTCTTTGCCATGGGATTAATATTTCTGAAAACAAGGGTTGGATATTTGATCTGTCAAATAAAGTTCAGTCAATTGACCAATCAAAAATGGCCAAAAAAAATGCCAAGAGGTCCAAATAATACACAGAAAAAGCACATTTTTTGTAACAAATGTGTAAAAAACAATTTTAAAAAATCATATTTCTGTGAAGAAAACTATAAAAAAGGTTGTCTTTTTTTTGTAAAATTGCTATGATTTTTGACGAGTCAAAAATATGCAGTCATTTGATCATTGAATTGATGATATTTGACTGGATAATAAACTGGCTAGCCAGTCCAACTGAAAACCCATTTAGGAAGGAACAGAGGCCTTGGTGCCTGATATGGCAAAGTCTACTTCCTTTCAAGAAAATGGCCTGAAACCAGCAGATGAATGTCTGATGCGGAGCTTCTGCCCACACCTATCCCCCCATCTTGTATTTTTTGGTTTTGAATCAGTTTAATTGTTTTCAGTTCTGTGGCTAATGGCTACCTCTCAATTAAATTTATTGCCCAAGTTTTTAGAAAGAGTGACAAGGACACGAAGTCCCGGTGCTTCTGCCCTGGCCTCCTCTGTGCACTCCCTGTCCCAGACTGATGCTGTGCGCCCCACTGTCCCCAGCTCTGAGATGGGTTGGGGGGAGGCAGAGGTGATGTTACATCCAGCCTGGTTTTGTACCACTCATAGTGCCCTAGGAATACATCTCCTTTCCCCCACCGCTGTATCCAGCCCTCGCCCAGCTCTGCACCCGCATGATGGTGGTTGGGGTTGGAGGACATCCAACAGCTTCATATATATCCAGCCCAGGGATAATGGAATAGGGGAAAAAAAGGAGGAGGTTCCCTCACTGGGTGTTGAGGCCTTTGCAGAGGGATTTCTGTGTGTGTGCTTCTCCCAGATTTGTGTGCATATGTGTGCCTAAGCAGGGGAGACAGAGAGATAAGCATTAACCCCAGGGAAGCTGTTCCCTTACCCCCTAGAGCAGACAGGCTAGGGGCAAAAAAGACTCTAGGTCTGGAAACAAGCAGCTTATGGCAGAAACAGCAGCACAGCTGGACCCTGATTCTGCACTGGGCACAGGGAAAGACTGGTCTTGCCCCAGGATAGAGCTACAGCAGCCAGGCTTGGATGATGCACAGACAGATGCAGGGAGGGTGCTGGTAGGGTAGAAACCACTGCTGTTCTCACTGCTAATGCCACATGGGCATCACAGACCAGGCCTCTACCCCCTACACTGGTCTCACATGTTGCAGAGGACCTGCCCTGGACCCCTCGGTCCAGCCAGAGGCAGCTCAATAGCCCCCAGGGTGATGTCTTGTTCCCTATGCAGGCTCAAACTCCTTCATTGTGCTGTGCCCTACATAGCAAGGCATCTTAACCACTGGACTGCAGGAGCACCAAGAGTCGACACCACGTTCCTGGGCTCCATCACCAGCTGAGGAGACCATCTCCCTGCATAAGGGTTGCATGAGCAACCTCCAGGGAACGGATGGGAGAAAGGTCCCGGTCAAAGGGAAGGGAGGATTTGAACCAACAGCTAATGCAGTGAGTTCCCAAGTGCTAGTGATTTTAGAAAACATCTTGGGGTGGGGGGATTTGGAGTTGAGGGAGGTAGTGGAGATGCAACCACCTTTGTCAGGGGGATTGGGCTAGGTATACAGGCCCCCTTGCCTAGCACTGAGATGCAGCCACCTCTGTGATTGGGCATTGGGGCTGGGCCCCTCGTGGAGTTGGGATGTGGCCCCTTCTGAGTTGGGGAATTGGGGGTTGCCCCCTCCGCTGATGCCAAGATGCAGCTGCCTTCCCTTTGTCTCTCTGCGCTGGTGTGGACATGGGGGACACTGGCAGCAGGGGAGGGCTGGAAAAGAGGGGACCTCAGAGCAGGGTGGCCATCATAGAGGACAGTCTGGCTGTCCTCCGTCCTCTGTTGATATGAAACCTCTTGAAAAGAAATATAGAGGACACAAAGGAGTTGGGTTTCGTATCAATAGAGGACAGAGTAGCAGAAAAACGTAATGTCCTCTATGATAGCCACCCTAGTGGGAATCCTCAGGCAAGGGGATACAGGTTGAGGGGAGGAGACTCCCAGCTGAGGGTCTCCGCTCCCTCCACTGCCTTCTTGGCAGCCCTCAGCAGCCGGCTCCTGGTCCACGTGGTCCATTTGAGGAAGCCGCACTGTGGAGGGGGAGAGAAGGCGTTGCATGAGTATGGAGAGTAGAGTGGATAACATCCAGTGCCGAGCAGAGTGGAAGAATAACATCCTTGGTTTTGCTGGAGATGCATCGATTGATGCATGCCAGGGTATTATTTGCCCTGCTGGCTACAGCATTGCACTGCCAGGTCATGTTCATACTGTCATCTATTATTACCCCCAGGTCCCTTTGTGGCGCTGGTCAGTTTGGTGCTGCCAAGCCTGTAGGTGCGTTGGGGTGGCTCGTCCCGGAGGTGGAGCACTTGACATTTCTCAACGTTCAACTTCATCTAGTTCCAACCCACCGTATTTGCCAGCCTGTCTCCATCTGCCTGTATCTGCAGCCTATTTTCAAGTGTAACCATGGTTCACCATAACTTGGTGTCCTCTGCAAACTTGGCCCGTGAGCTCTTTACTCCACATCCAAATCATTGATGAAGATGTTGAAAAGCACTGGACCGAGCACCAACCCCTGCAGGACACCGCTGCCTACTTCTCACTGGGACGACACAGATCCGTTCACTACGACACCCTGGGTCCCGTCCTGCAGCCCGCTTCCTACCAACCTGACTGTCTCGCAGGTAAGCCTGCAACTGCCCAATTTTCTCCAAGTGCCAGGCCAAAACGATGGCCAAAGTCCAAAATCCCAGAGCAGGGCTTTTACAAAGAGCATCAGGCCCAGACTGTCCTTAAGAGCCAAGGCGTCGGGGCCAGACTGTGGCTGTGAGAAAAGCCAGGCCCAGACTGCAGCCCGCTTCCTACCAACCTGACTGTCTCGCAGGTAAGCCTGCAACTGCCCAATTTTCTCCAAGTGCCAGGCCAAAACGATGGCCAAAGTCCAAAATCCCAGAGCAGGGCTTTTACAAAGAGCATCAGGCCCAGACTGTCCTTAAGAGCCAAGGCGTCGGGGCCAGACTGTGGCTGTGAGAAAAGCCAGGCCCAGACCATCAGCACTGGGGAGGCCACATCTGGAGTGCTGTGTCCAGCTGTGCGCCCCCCACTGCAGGAAGGAGGGGGACACTGGAGAGCCCAGGGCAGGGCGGTGAAAAGGGCTTGGGGCTGCGGGAACCGGGTTAACTCCGTCTGCAGAACAGGGGGTGAGCAGCGACGGGGGCTGCGAAGGGCTGGGGCCGGACTGTTGTCCGTGGTGCTGGAGGCCGGGGCCGGGCGGCCGGGCTCCAGCCGCAGCGAGGGGAGTCGAGGCGGGGCGTTAGGGAGACCTCTCTGCCGAGGGGGGCGAACAGGCTCCCCGGGGCGATCCCCGGCCCCGGCCCCGGCCCCGGAGGTCCT
>NW_005843855.1:6436-21919 GCF_000455745.1 Alligator sinensis | reverse complement strand
GGGCCCTCCGTTGCCGAGGGCCCCTCCCGACAGCAGCTTCCCGCGTGGCCGGGGCTCCCGGAGGGGTGCTTTGGGAGCCAGGGCAGAGCAGGGCGCGGCGCGGCGCCCAGGCGGCCCCTGTGGGGTTCGGGGTGACAGGCTGGGGCAGTGGGTCATGATTCCCCCACGTTTTCTCCTTTCCCAAGGGTGCCCAGCGGACGGGACGCTGCCAGCAGGCCTCTTCTCTCCCCCCTCCCCGTGCAGCCCCCGGCCAGGATGGAAAGGCAGGGTCCAGCAGGCCCCAGGCTTGGGGCCGGAGCCGAGTGGGCAGGGGATGTCCCTTGTGCCATCCAGGAGTCGCCGAGCTGGGCAGCAAGGCGGCAGGTCAAGCAGGAGCCGGAGGAGGAGCTGGTCCAGTGCCGCGGGGATCAGTGGCAAGAGGGGCTACCCGCCCTGCATCCCTCTGCCAAAGCGGGGCCAGCCCCAATGACAGCGGAGCTGCCGCCGGGGGACGAAAACCGCCTGACCCCAGAGATGCGGCGCCGGCGTTTCCGGGGCTTCCGCTACCAGGAGGCCGCGGGGCCGCGGGAGGTGTGCGGCAGGCTGCGGGAGCTGGCCCAGCGCTGGCTGGAGCCCCAGCGCCGCAGCAAGGAGCAGATGCTGGAGCTGGTGGTGCTGGAGCAGTTCCTGGCCATCCTGCCCCGGGAGATGCAGAGCTGGCAGTGGGGCTGTGGTGTGGAGACCTGCGCCGAGGCCGTGACCCTGGCCGAGGGGTTTCAGCTGGGACAGGTGGAGGACGAGAAGCTGCAGGTGAGAGTGTTGTACCCCGATCGTCCCCACCTGTGTGTGTCTGGGGCACGATCTCTCATGCC
Source organism: Alligator sinensis (assembly GCF_000455745.1). Taxonomy (NCBI): domain Eukaryota; kingdom Metazoa; phylum Chordata; order Crocodylia; family Alligatoridae; genus Alligator; species Alligator sinensis. The sequence continues at coordinate 21,068 of NW_005843855.1, read as the reverse complement.
CCCGTCTCCCTGTTCTGGGATCCCTGGTGACCTGTTTCACTCCCCACAGGTCATAGTGCGTGTGAAGGTCGAGGACGACACCGTAGATGGGGCAGGACAGGACGAGACCCCAGGGTCCCTGCATGAGCCACCTTGTTTCCCCACGGAGGGGCCCCCGCCCCGCCAGGAGTCAGGTGAGTGTTGGCTCTGGGGCAGCGCCTGGGTAGAGCTATGGAGGGGCCTGTTCTCCATGCCCGCCTGGCTGGGAGCAGCCAGCACGAGGGGTCTGAGTCTCTTGCTGCCTATCTGTGGTTTGATGGGCTCTGATCTCCATCACTGCACATCGCTGCTGAGACAGCAGCCCCAGCAGAAAGCTCCTTGGTCGTGTTTGGGCCTCGTAGCGCCGCCGGGGCAAGAAGTGGTTGTGCAGATTAAGCCATGTGGGTGGCATGATCAGGATCACACCTTAGATCACATTAGGCCTTATTGCTCATGCAGGGGGCACCTGGACTCTCAGCCATGGCACCTTGCTATTGTTGTCCAGGTGCCCCCCAACATGAAGCCGTGGGTCTTGTTGGCAGATGGAAGCGCTTTGGGCTTGTGCCCCAAAAAGAGCGAGTCCCTGGGAGCAGGTGAGGGGAGCTGCAGCACCAGGAGGCACCGTCCATCAGCAGAAAACTTTCATCTGTGCTCATGCCCCTCAGTCCGAACCTGCAGCCCTCTGGCCTCCTAGCCCTGCCAGTGCCCCTCACTCCCAGCCTGTAGCTGGTCCCCTAGCCCTGCCGGTGCCCCTCACTTCCCATCCCCACCAGCCCTGCTGGTGCCCCTCATTCCTGACTTCCAGCCATCTGCCCCTGCTATAGGTTGGAAATTTGATAGTGACATAAGTCCCAGCTGCTGCACTCCCCAAACTCCTGGAGATTAACTCTTTCACTGCCTGCCCCACTCAGATTTCTGGCCTGGGTGGTGCCTGGCCCAGACTCAGCCCACAAAGCTGCATGACTAGCACCCCGGCCTAGGTTACGCCCCACTCCTGCGTGTCCCCTCGAGGGTTTGGAGGTGAGAAGATTCTCTCCTTTCGGTGGGGGATCTCGGTTGGGACCGAAACCCCCCCAGCACAGTGCCCTGCGAGTCCTGGAAAGGCAACTTCAGAGGGGCAAGATTCCTTGTGGCTCAGCTCCTAATCCACCTTTTCCATCCCTAGCATCCCTGGGGACTTCATTATCCAAGTCTTTCGTTTAGGTATGATGGTTTTTATCCAGCCAGTGAATCGGTTTCTGATCCTCAGTGCTACTCTGGTTCTCATACCAGTTATTCATTCTTTCTTCTCTTGCTTCTGCCACTCCTGTATTTACGATTATTGTCTTTTCTGCATTAGCAACTTGGTCCAAATCCATTTTTGCTATTAAATAAAGACTTCTGTCTTTCCTTTTAATAGGTCAAGGAACCTTCACAGATTTCTACCTTTCTTTTCCTACATCTGTTAGTTTCTCCTAATACTTCTTTAACCACCTCCAGCATCCTCCTTCCTTTATCCCAAGGTGGATTTGCATCAAGCCTTTACTGTTAAAACAACATCATGGGTTGACTTTACTATTATAGAACTGGCTTATTCATAGAATCATAGAAAGTGAGGGTTGCAAGGGACCTCATGAGGTCACATCTAGTCCAGTCCCCTGCTGAAAGCAGGACCAGGACCAGCTCCAACTAGAACATCCTAGCCAGGGCTTTGTCGAGCTGGGCCTTAAAAACCTCCAGGGATGGAGATCCCACCACCTCTGTAGGTAACTTGTTCCAATGCCTCACCACCCTCTTCATTAGAAACTTTTTCCTAATATCCAACCTCAACCTCCCTTGCTGTAACTTGAGACCATTGCTCCTTGTTCTGTCAAGTCATGACCTAAATCCTGCTTTCATCTCTTCCCTGTATTTCTTTCTTTTTTACTGTATTATTGGAATGGCCCAAAGTTCCCAAGTAGGATTTTGTTTTATGCCACTTCACTCTAACAAGGTATCACCTTTCATCCCTTCATTTCCAATTTATCTTTAATATTAGCCATTATGATACTTTTTTTTGGTACTCGATGACTATTGCTTCTATAGGTGCTCACCCTTCTGGAAAACTGTGTTGACCAATGCCACTCTGTGGGCTTCCACGTGCTCTACAAATGCGTTTCCTTCTTGCTTCTTATCTTCCTATCTGTAAACCACATGGATCGTATCATACTCTTTTCAGTACTTATCAACCTGTGCAGTCATAGCTGCTCCTATGAGGATCTTTCTGTTGGATGGAATAACTGCTATGGTTGCATCTGGTGTTGATATCAAGTCTCCCTTTCCTGTTTGGCAACAGCTTATCTGTGGATCCTGTATCTAGATGATGTGAATGACTTTCCCTCCCATATAAAGTTGCAGTGTCATCTACCTGTCATTGACCAATAATTGGTGCTGAAAACATTCATTGAGAATAAATCCTGTTCCATTTCTTTGCACGGAGTTACCCTCATATGGTAAACTGTACTTTGTCCATGTAAATGTACATCATTTGTTATCTGGAACACACAAAATCTTTTATCCTTCTGTCTTCAAATACATCTCATGTTTCTGTACCTTTGCCCCCATTGTGTGGTACCACTGGGCAATTAATGTGAAGCAATAAACTCTAGAGTTTCTGCTCTGGAGTTTATTGCTCCTGGGGTTGCTGTGACCATGTGCCTGGGATGCAGCATGTTGAGCTGGGTTGGGGTAACCCTGGCTGACAGAGTGCCCTGGGGGGGTCCCTGTATTTAAAAGTACTACCCTGCTGCTGCGGTAATTAGTTTTCTGTGGCCTAATAAGGCCACATGTGTAGATGCCAAGACATTTACTACGGAGCTAATTAGACAGCTCTGCAGTAAATGTCTTGTATAGACACGCCTGCTATGAGGTTTTTTTATGCCCATGTATGCTTCAGAATGATTTGTGTGTCATACAGCTATACTTCTGCTTATTTGGGTGACAACTATATTTCTGTTTGTCTGTTCTGTCTGTCTTTAAAAAAAAGTTATGAATTAATGAATCCAAATCATAACAGATTTAGCATTCAGAAACATATCCAGTCCCCCAAAATATATGCAAAGACAGACATGAATCTTCTCTCAACAGTAGTACCACAATGCAAATCAATGTCCACTGAAGTCTTGTGTTTCCTCCTTCTCCCCTGCTTTCCTTTTTCCCCCCCCGCAGCCCCCTCCCCCCAAAAAAACAAAAACAAACCAAAAACCAAAAAGGTTCCTCAGTGTATCTGTTGATGCCAAGCCCCAGTGTTTCTTTGTCTCTGTACAATAATTCAGTCCCTCTGGAATGCTGCTCATCATCTTCTCACCCCTGCTTTTAATTTTTAAATCTGTTCCTAAGTGCTCACTCAGAGCTTGCATTTCAGTAATCAGAAAAATGTCTCCCACTTTCTAGTTTGGAAGCAGAAGATTCATTTTTAGCAAATTCCAAAAATTTCCACAAATATCTGTTGGCCTGATTTTAAGAATCAGCAGCCAATTCTCAATTATGGGCAAGGTGCAATATGCATAAAATGCCCAGTCGTGACACATCCGCTCGATAGCAGGAGACCTTTATTGATGCACAGTAGCAGCATATGATAATTAGCAGGCAAACAAAGGCTCTCACCATACACTGTGCCCCAGGGATGCACACAGGAAGACGGATGTCTTCTGCGGGTCTCTTCAGTTTGGGATGGTCTCGCCTGGAGGAAATGTCCAAATGATCAACATGCCCTCCCTTTGTTCCTCTCCAGTGTTATACCTTTAGGCCATTCATTGTGTACCTAGCTGGTGTTCATTCATTAGTCAGATTTTTTGCATTTCCTCTCTTTTAGTCTTCTTTGGTGCTCATTGCTTTTTAGGCTTTTTATTGCTTTTAAGCTGAAATATTCTTTTGAATTTAATTGATGTGATGTGATGACTCTCCATGAAATACAGCCTTATCCTTGATGCTAAATGTCCATCTTCCCTTTTTTCCTCAAGGCTTCGTTAGGATACCTGAGTCCACTAGTGCCAACTGGATATTGGATGGAAAGTAACCAAACATAGTGTCCCTCTCTCTCTTTCTTGGAACAGGACATCGAGGCCCCACACCAGACTTGATCTGTCACATCCAGCAAGACGAGGCAGAGCTCTGGGGCTGTGGCAGTAATGAACCTGCAGAAAGCACGTGGTCTGTGGGTCCAACCCTAGGTGAGTCCTAGTGGGTCCTGCCTCCCCCCACCCTCCCGTAACCTGAGGCCTGCTCAGAACTTGGAGTGACAGGGAGAGCTGGGCACTTCTTAAATGAATATGAGCTACAACTCCAAGGTCCTGACTTGAAGCAGCTTGGCCTGTTCTGTACTGTCCGGGCTGGTGTGTGCTTCCAGTCCCTGCACTTTGAGGTGGGGACAGGTGACTGTTCCCTCTTCTTTGCTCTTGACAGTGGACGCTGGGGAAAGAAGTACCTTTTTGGCAAAGTCTCCTATTAGCCTCCTCTCTGGAGAACGAGTCCTGGGCACCGTGGCAGGGGTTGTGTCACGGAGAGGGGAATCTGCTCACAGGGAAGGCATACAGTACTGGGGCCAAAGGCCAGCCTGCTGTCTTGATGTCAGGTGCAAATCTGATATTCCTGAGGAACTGTGGGCCAGGAATTCCACCTTCACTCAGCAATGCACGAGTTGAGCCCCCAGCCGAAGGTGCTCGTTCCTCTGACCCTCTCTGGTAGTGCATGATGGGATTTGTCATCCTCTGTGGCCATTGTTATGGTCAGCAGAAACTTAGAGATCCAGTAGGGTTGGGCTGTATAGGCTGTGGTTCTCACCGTCTCTTGTGGTTCCTCCTCCTTAATTTGAACTGCAGCTCCCCTCCATAACGAACAAGTCATATGTGAAGCATTTAATCGGTATCTCTGCCTGTATTAAACGGCTGCGAGGTGTGGATAGGAGTCACAAACTCTCATGAAGTAGGGGGTACCAAATCTTCCTGGTTTGTGCCACAGTCTCCTCCTTTCTGCTCCATCTCTGGGGCATCCTGGGGACAAGTGTCCCAGGCTCTGAGACCACATGCAGTTTAACCCCAAGACCTTTGTCCTGGTCCATATTCCTCTGACACAGAAACCACCTGGGACTCATCTGCAGCTGAAGGATCCATTGGCTCGTTTTCCAGACCAGACATGTCTCGGCATGCTGGTAAGAAGCAGAGGTCTGCTCCTTCCAGAAAGACCTGATTTCAGGCCTGGCTCAGCGGCTGAAAATCCTCTGCTCCCAGAATGTTTCCCTGAAGGACAAAGGCAGACACACTCTGCCTTTTCTGGTTAAGCCTGGCAGCCCTTAAAGCTTGCTTGTGCCCCAGAAGCCCTCCCCTAGACCAGGTCCCCAGCCCTGCTGTTCTGAAAATGCCCCATGCATCCGGGGCTACTGACATGCTCCTGACCAGGGTCATTGTGGACTCTCCATCACTGGAGGTGTTCAAGAAGGAGCTGGACAGCCTCTGGTCGGGGATGGACACAGGCAGCATAGCGATGCCCATGCTCTGCTATGGGGATTTCTCAGGGTTCTGGGCTTTGCTGTTCCCCCTTCCCCACTTTCTGCTCCATGTGCCAGGGTGTTTTTAAGCCTCCTTCAGAGGCACTGGGTGCTGGCTGCAGCCCCAGCTGGGGGTTGTGACTAGGCTGTGCTGATGCTCCTGCTGGGACTTGAAACCAGACGGTCTTGGCTACAGGGTCTTGCCCCTCTTCTTGGGGTCAGACCAATCACCATATTTGGGGTCAGGAAGGAATTTTACCCCATGGTCAGATTGATATGGACCTGGGTGGGGATTTGTCTTCCTCTGGAGCAGGAGGCAGTGTCTCTGCTTGGGATCTCTCGACTTTATATTAACATATATTGTTAGAATTCACTATCCAGTGAAAGGTGGGAAAGATAACTAGTAGGGCATAAGTGCCAGGCTTCAGAAAGGCTAAATGTAACGGGCTCAGGAGATTAGTAAGTGAGGCACTGAAGGGCAAGAGCATTGGCGAGATGGGAGTCCAGGAAGGGTAGGCGTTCCTCAAGGGAATGATCCTTCAGGCACAAAAGTGGACCATCCCAGTGCACATAAAGGGAGGCAAAAGAGCCAAGAAACCCTCTTGGCTGAACAGGGAAATCCAAGAGAGCCTAGGGAGGAAAGAGAGGCATCCAGACTGTGGAAGCAGGGAGTAGCCACCAAGGAGGAGTATACCTGCTTGGCTCGCACTTGCAGGGAATCAGGAAGGCCAAAGCAGAAATGGAACTCAGGCTGGCTACAAAAATTCAAGACAACAAAAAGTCCTTCTTCAGATTCATAGATTAGATTGTGAGGGGCTGGAAGGGACTAGTAGATCATCGGGTCCAGCCCCCTGCACTAGGTAGGAAAAGACAGCTCGGGTCAAGTGACCCCAGCGAGGTGACTGTCCAGGCGCCTTTTGAAGATTTCCAGGGTAGGTGGAGGGAGCTTATTCCACAGTCTGGACACACTGACTGAAGGAGACTTTCCTGAAGTTGAGCCTGAAGCGGCCTTCCAGGAGTTGGTATCCATTGCTCCTGGTCTTCCCCAAGGGTGCCCTGGTGAACAGCTGTTCGCTGAGTTCTTGATGCACTCCCCTGATGTAGCGGTAAGCCACTACCAAGTTCCCTCTCAGCCTTCTCTTCCATGGGCTGAAGAGTCCCAGGTCCCTCAGCCTCTCCTCATATGGCTTGTCTTGCAAGTCCCTGATCATACGGGTGGCTTTTCTTTGGACTCTCTCAAGCTTTTCCACATCCTTGTTGAAGTGAAGCGCCCAGAACTGGACTCGGTACTCCAGCTGCGGTCTCACCAGTGTGGAGTACACTTCCTCAGTTTTGCATGAGATGCAGTGGTTAATGCATGCCAGCGTGGTGTTTGCCCTGCTGGCCGCGGCATCGCACCACTGGCTCATGTTCATGCGATGGTCGATCGCTACCCCTAGGTACCTTTCGGCTGTGGTTCAAGTCAAATTATTGCCGGCACGCCTGTAGGTATGTTGGGGATTGTTGACCCCCAGATGGAGCACCTTACACTTCTGAGTATTGAACTTCATCACTCAGATGGATTTCATAGGTATATAGGGATCAAAAAGAAGGCACATGACAACATAGGACCCCTACAGGACAGACTAGGGCAACTGGTACCAGATAGGAGGGACAAAGGTGAGCTCCTGAATGAGTTCTTTTGCATCTGTATTCCTAAACATGGATAAAGACATATATCCGAAAGGGGCTATAGACAGACACAAAAGAGACTCCAACCCACCAACAGTTAGCACTGACCTAGTGAAGGGGCATTTGGAGAGGCTGGATGTGTTTAAGTCAGCAGGCCCGGACAGTCTTCATCCAAGGGTACTGAAGGAATTGGCCAGTGTCATAGCAGACCCACTGGCGAGGTTGTTCGAGCGCTCATGGTGCTCAGGATGGGTCCCAGAGGACTGGAAAAGGGCCAATGTGGCCCCTATTTTCAGGAATGGGAGAAAGGATGATCCAGATAACTATAGACCAGTTGGCCTTACCTCTATCCTTGGGAAAAGCTTTGAAAAATGTATTAAAGATCACATTTGTGGGAGTCCAGTAGGTAAAATAATGCTGAAGGGCAACCAGCACAGATTCATAGCAGGTAGATCCTGCCTGACTAACCTTGTTTCTTTTTATGACCAGATCACAAAATGCTTAGATGCAGGAGTTGAGGTAGATGTCATCTACTTGGATTTTAAAAAGGCCTTTGATACAGCGTCACATCCCATTCTTATAAACAATAGCAGTTGTGGCGTAGATGACTACATGGCCAGGGGGTGGAGAATTGGCTTATGGAGCGCACCCAGATGGTGGTGGTGGATGGGTTGTTTTTGACCTGGAAAATGTAAGCAGTGGAGATCCCCAGGGTTCAGTCCTTGGACCAGTGCTGTTCAGTGTCTTCATCAGTGACTTGGATGAGGGCGTGGAGAGCACTCTGTCCAAATTTGTGGATGACACCAAATTATGGGGCAAAGTAAACAGACTGGAGGGCAGGGAATGGATTCAGGTGGATTTGGACAGGTTGGGAACGTGGGCAGATCAGAATAGGATGCAGTTTAACAAGGATAAGTGCAAAGTGCTGCATCTAGGGAGAAAGAATCGCCAACACACTTGCAGGCTGGGAGGTGACTTTCTAAGCAGCGCAGCGGCAGAAAGGGATCTTGGAGTCATAGTTGACTCCAAGATGAACATGAGTTGTCAATGTGATGAAGTGATAAGCAAAGCCAACTGCACTCTTTCATGCATGAGAAGGTGCGTCATGAACAGGTCTAAGGAGGTGATGCTTCCCCCCCTGTGCAGCACTGGTAAGATTGCAGCTGGAGTACTGCCTCCAGTTCTGGGCACTGCACTTCCAGAGGGATGTGGATAACCTTGAGAGGGTCCAGAAGAGGGCCACTCATATGGTTATGGGCCTACGAGTAAGGTCCTATGAGAAGAGTTTGAGGGACCTGAATCTCTTCACTCTCTGCAAAAGAAGGCTGAGAGGGGATCTTGTAGCTGCCTACAAATTGTTGGGGGGTGGGCAGCAAGGAATAGGGGATACTCTGTTTACCAGGGTGCCCCTTGGGGTTACTAGGAACAGCGGCCATAAACTGACAGAGAGCAGATTTAGATTAGACATTAGGAACATTTTCTTTATGGTGAGGGTTGCCAAAATCTGGAATGGGTTTCCAAGGGAGGTGGTGCTCTCCCCTACCTTGGAGACTTCAAGAGGAGACTGGACAAGCACCTGGCTGTGGTCATATGACCCCAGCGCTCTTTTCTGCCCAGGGCAGGGAGTCGGACTCAATGATCTAGTGAGGTCCCTTCCGACCCTAAAAGTCTATGAAATCTATTAAACTCTTTTGTAGAAGCAGGACTTTGCCTGCTGATGTTCCTCTGCTTTACCTGTCACAGCTTTGGGTTTGTTGTCCTGTTGTGTCAGGGCTGACTGTAGTTTTAGGGCGAGGTCGGACAAAGGGTGTCTAGGATGGCTTGCACAGGGCTGACCCTGACTCGGGCAGGGCTTGGACTAGATGTGGCCTCTGGAGGTCCCTCCCAGCCCCAATCTAGGATTCTGTGATCAGGACGTTGGCCCATGAGGCTGCCTCAGACTCGGGTCCCAAGAAGCTGCTCTCGGGACTTGGTAAAAGCGTCAGAGCAAGTACTGGGATGAGCCCCGCACAGCCCTATCAGGAAACATCTGTTTCTTGAGCATGTCAGCATACCTGGGTGTGCAAGGCAGTGCTCAGGACCATCCTTTTCAAGTCCTGCAGCTCCTGTGGTAAAGCCAAGCCCCTAAGGAGCCTCCTTCTTGTAGGCAGTTGCCTCTGGTTTCATTCTCTACCCTAGACAGCAGGGAGATATTGATGTCTAGTGGCAGCACATGTATTTCCACATGTTACTGTCCCACAAGGGGTCTGATGCAGCCTGGCTCTTGTTTCTCAGGCAGGGTTTAGATCTGGGACCAAACCACTGAGAAATGGGAGCCAAAGCTATGTTAAGTAGGGAACATGAACCTGGCACAGAACTGGACCAGCCCTCTGGAGTCTCAGGGCTCTCCAATGATGCCACAGCTGATGAGAGCTGGAAGGAAGCGAGTCATGACTGTGGCTGCCTTCGCTGCCTCCTTCAGTGCTTTTCTTCCTCAGGGATGTGTGAGCAGACTCAGCACTACAGGTGCTGCTGGCTCTGCCCCATTTCTCACTTGCATGCATTGCCTCTTAATAAAGGCATATCCCTGAATCGCTCAGAATACAAGCACTCTGGTTCCTTGGAGCTTCCCGGCCATCAGGCTCCTATGACAATGCCCATGGTGGTTTGGGTGGCTTGGAAAGGACCCCAGCACCCTTCCAGATGGCTGTACTCATCCACTCTGGGCACTTGAGACCCCATGTCCTGCTACATGTACCTGGCCTTGTCCCCTGAGCCTTCTGCTGTCACCTTGCAGAGCATGCAGGACACCCACAGGGAGTGCAAGCAGCCATCCCATTTGGGGCAACAGCTTGGCCCTACTCTGAGGCACATCCCAGCACAGGGCAACAGCAGTGGTTTGACCTTCTCCAGAGGTACAGGGTCTAATTCCTGGGTTTCTTTTTCTACCTGGCAGGGGCTGGGAGGCTGAGCAGAGCAGAGCGGTGGCCTCCTGAGGACAGGCTTGCAACTCCTGAACTGGCTGCAACCAGACAACCCTTTCCCATCTCACACGGACAGAGAAGAGCTGAGCCCCAACCTCTCCCTGCATTTGGGGAAGGCCTCAAGGGGCAGCGAGACCTTAGTAGCCAGGAGAACAGGGCTCACAGTGGGGAGGAAACTTATAAATGTGGAGTGTGCGGCCAGAGCTTCAGGGACAAGGACCACCTTTTTGTGCACCAGAGAGCCCACAGGAGAGACACGGACCTGCCCTGCGGTGACTGTGGGAAGATCTTCCACGACAGGTCACTCCTCCTCATGCACCAGCGCACGCACGCCAGGAAGCACCCTCACCTCTGCCCCATGTGTGGCAGGAGCTTTGCCTGCTGCTCCCACTTCCAAGCCCACCAACGCATCTGCCGAGGGGAGAAGCCGTACGGCTGCAGCGACTGCGGGAAGAGCTTCATGAAGCAGTGTCACCTGGAGGAGCACCGCCGCCTGCACACGGGGGAGAGGCCGTTCTCATGCCCGGACTGTGGGAAACGCTTTGCCTGGAGCTCGAGCCTCACCGCCCACCGGCGCATCCACACAGGGGAGAAGCCGTTCCCCTGCTCCCGCTGTGGGAAGAGCTTCCGGCAGAGCTCGCAGCTCGCTGTTCACCAGAGGGTCCATACAGGGGAGAAGCCGTACTGCTGCCCAAAGTGTGGGGAGAGCTTCACTTACCAACATCGTCTCAAAGGCCACCAGTGCCCTGACCCACTGCCCTGAGCCTCAAGTGGGAAGAACTTCCCTGGACAACCAGCTCTTTACAGCACGGGTATTCAGCCGCGTGCATGCTAGATGAGTAGGACGGGGCCAGCATCAGGCCCTGGGGTCTGGCACTGCCAAGTCTCCACCCCCAGCTCTGAGTTTGGCCTCTGGGACTCAGTACCACCCTCTTTCCTGCCCCCTCATGCAGGGATTGGTTCCTCAGGGCCTGGCACCACAACCTCTCACTCCAGCGTCCTGGGATTGAGCCCTGGGGCCCGATGTCACCCCCATGTGGCCCTATGCTCGGGGATTGGGCACCCGATCCGGTGCACAGGGTCTGGGGTTCCCCATAGATCCAGAAATTTGGCAGTGGAGGAGTTGTGCCTCCATTTGCCCACCACCAGATTTCCAGTGCCGTGGGCCAGATGACACGTGGTTGTGGGCCAGAAAACACCCCTGGTTTAGATCAATCTGTGTGTGCACATGGGGAAGAAACCAGACAGGAAGATTTTCCCCTAGAGCTCCCAGCTCACCCTTCACCAGTGGGTCCTCACTGCAGGGAGACTTGCAGCTGCACCGAGCATGGGAAAGACTTTGTACAACCAAGGACCCACCCCACCAAGACCTTCACAGTCAACAAGGAGTAGCTGCTGCCAGCTTATCCCTGCCCCTTCCTGAGCACCAGAGGCTTGGCTGCTCTATCTGGAGGGGGAAGCTGGTGATGCGCCCAGCACTATGCCATCTGGAGTCTCAGGGCTTTCCAATGACACCATAGCCGATGAGAGCTAGGAAGAAGCAAGTCATGACTACGGCTGCTTTTGCTGCCTCCGGTGCATGTCTTCCTCAGGGATATGTGAGCAGACTCAGCGCCACAAGTGCTGCTAGCTTTGCCCCGTTTCTCATTTGCATGCATTTGCCTCTTAATAAAGGCACGTCCCCGAATCGTTCAGAATATAAGCGCCCTGGTTCCTTGGAGGCCCCCGGTCATCAGGCTCCTATGATGATGCCTATGGTGGTTTGGGTGGAGAGGCTTGGAAAGGACCCCAGCGCCCTTCCGGATGGTTGTGCTTATCCACTTCAGGTGCACAAGACCTGGTGTCCTGCTGAATGTCCCTTTCCTTGTCCTTTGAGTCTTCTGCTGTCACCGTGTGGAGCATGCAAGATGCCCACAGGGAGTGCAAGCAGCAATTCCCTGTGAGTACAGTGTATGCAACCAGATACAAGCAGAGCTGCCTGCTGTTTCATTCTGGGCACTGGATGTGTCCCCTCCCCCATGGGTGGCTGGTGCTACAGTGGGTCTGAACCCTGACAGCCATAACCGAATGTCATGGTTACTTTCCCTTTGTCTGGTAGCTCTCCTGAGCCTTTGGGTTTTCAAGCCTCTTGCACCCGGGATTAAGTCAGGTTGGCTTTTGGGGTAATCTCCTTGTCAGACCCTGTTTGCAATGGGCAGGTAGGATAAACCAATTTCCTGGTGCCCAAATAAGCCTGCTCTGTGTGGCTTTGCCCAGGGGTTGGCGGCCTGTGGCCATGAACTTGGATCTGAGCCCCAAAGCCTCTGTCCCTGCTCAGAGCGGTGAGTATGGCCCAGTGTCTGAGCCTGTATGGACGTGGCATCTCACAGGGGTCCCGATGCTGTTATGTTCCACGCTGCCACAACAAGGATCGGGCCCTTTGTGGCTCCCCTGCCCAGAGGCCCGCGTGCCCCCATCGCCAACAATTGGCTGGGCTGGGGCTCGGCAGACCCCGGTGCAGCTGCTTGCAATCTGGCTGCCTACCACAACTGACCCAAGCTCTGGGCAAGCCACTCGGGGCAGCGGGGAGGTTTGTGGAGCCTTGGCCCCCAGGGAGACGGTGAGGGCGCTGCAAGGGGCCCGATCCTTGTTATGGCAGTGCAGCCCCAACCACTTCCTTGCTGTCTGCCCTGAGGCATGTGTGTCGAGCAAAATGCCTTCATATGCCACACACCGGACACGCGTGCCGGAGGATGCTGACCCCTGGTCTAACCCTTAAGGCCACTGCCAGGTCCTGCAGGCAGCCACGTGGCCCTCAGCCCCATGTGGCCCCTCTCAGGTCTCCAGCCCACCTCCCCTGCAGCTACCTTGCCCATAGCCCCTGGTCAACCTCCTCCTGGCACTAGCCAAGCTGGACATCTCCCCAACCAGGAAGGAGGATCTGGCCGGGGGGGATCCCCCGGTGCTTGTGGGGCCGTTGTCCTGTCCCTCATCTGCTTACTTCTCCAGGTGAAGTTTCCCTGGGCAGCATCTGCTGACTCCTTGGATTCATTTGAGAGCCAGTGGGTGCTGGTCATTGATGTCCCTCACTCAATGCCCTCATGAAACTACAACCCTCACGCCTGTCTTTTTTGGTGTCCCGTGAGATCAGTGACGTGCCCTTCGCAGCTGTCATCACCCGGGGGCATGGGAATTATAGTTCTACTTGGTGAGCTTTGGCCCATGTCACAGACTGGCACATCAACAGGCCTGCCTTGGGCAGGGGGGGTGCAGTTGATGTGACCCCTGGAGGTCCCTTCCAGCCCTAGTTCTCTGTGAGTCCAGGAAGGTCTGGTTCAGAGGCCGTGCCCTTCGCTCCTGTGCTGAATAGTGACTGGTGCCCCTTTCCTTCCTTTCCTTCAGCGGATCTAGCTATGCTCCTGGTTTGTATTGCATCTGCCGGCCACGAGTCCCACCCGTGGCTCCCATGCTGGATGCAAAAGACCTTCCTCATGGTCGTTTTAAACCTTCGACTTACTACTTCCATAGTTTGACCCCTTGTTCTTGTCTGCTAAGAGACTGTCAAGAATCAAGCCCTACTTTCCCATGAAAGAGCCAAGTATGAGCAACCAAGTGCCCTTGTTGCCAAGAAAGCTAAGGGCATGAGTAGGAGCGTTGCCAGATGGAGGGAAGTGATTCTTCCCCTCTATTCGGCACTGGGGAGGCCACATCTGGAGTCCTGTGTACAGCTGTGGGGGCTTCAATCCAGAAAGGATTGGGAAGAGTCTGGCAGAGGGCAACGAAAATGGTTCGAGGGGCTTAGGAAGACAGGCTGAGGGAACTGGGCTTATTGAGTCTGGAGAAGAGGGGTGCTTGTACAGGTGACAGCGTTTCATTCTCCCTAAATTGAATAGGTTTATTAAAATCAAAATGATTTGTTTTAGCAAACTGAGGGGAGATTGAATAGCAGCCTTCAGCTCCCTGCAGTGGGTTGCAAAGAGGCTGGAGCTGGACTGGTCTCAGTGGGGGCAGATGGCAAAACAAGGAGCAATGGGCTCACGTTGCAGCAAGGGAAGCTGTTAGATATTAGGAAGAACTTTCTCACAAGGAGGGTAGTAACGCACTGGGACAGGTTACACAGAAAGGTGGTGGCATCTCGATCCTTGGAGGTGTTGAAGACCCGGCTGGAGAAAGCCCTGGCTGGGATGATGCAGTTGGGGCTGGTCCTGCTTGGAGCAAGAGGCTGGGCGAGATGTCACCTGAGGTCCCTTCCAGCCCTCATTTTCTGTGATTTTAGCTCATGACCCGCTCAGCTCCAAGAAGTACCAGCGGGGTGGAAATGGTCTACAAGGGGAGGGGTAGTTTGGGGGCCCCTGGGGGTACTCCGGGGCAGCACTGAGGTTAGGTGTGCTGGCAGACAAGTGGATGGATGAGGTGGGCACGTGGGGGTGGGAATCACTGTCAGGGAGGGGTTGGGGAGGTGACAGGGCTGGGGTGGGGGCAGGAGAAGCACTTGGGC
>NW_005843855.1:0-6396 GCF_000455745.1 Alligator sinensis | reverse complement strand
AGGGGCTACTACAGGCATGTAAGGACTCTAGACCCTCATAGGGCACCGGCCTGCACCCGGGGCAGGGAACAGCTGCCCCCTCCCACCCCGGGGAATTCAGGGGATGAGACCCGGGCGGTGGGGAGAAGACACCGGGCACCCCATGTACGCCAGCACGTCTGGCCAGCGCCCCAGGGGGAGGTGAGGCAGAGGTGGGAAACTGAGGCCCCTAGAGACAGGCCCTTCCCTGCTTTGGCCCCTCTTGCCCCTCAGCCCTGGCCCCTCTCAGGCTCCGGGTCCCCGGGCCCAGTCTCTTGTGACAGCCCAGCTCTCCAGGTACCTCGACCCATGCACCCCTGTGGCCTCCATCCACCCCGACAGTCACAACTCAGTCCTCCCATGTTGAACGTAAGCGTATCACCCACCATGGGCGCTGCCAAAAGGCCCTGTTATACCCAGCCCCCAGTGCCGCACCCTAGAGGCAGCTGCACCTGTTATACTCAGCCACCAAAACACCCCAGAAGCATCACCCTCTTGGCAAGGCTTCCCTGTTATACGCAGCCCCAGGCGCTCCACCCCAGAGCTGGCCGCATCTCAGCAGGGACCTGGGAACAAGCCCAGCATCAACTCCAAACCTTACAGACAGGTGATTTGTTGTCTCCAGCGTCCGGGACGTACTGGAGGATGCATGCCGTCGCAGCCTGCGCAGAGACCGGGTGCCTGGGGGGGTTGTTCTGATCAGCCTTTTGTACAGCTCTGAGCACCAGCTGGGCCTGGGACCTTGGGAATCAACCTCCCCTGCTTGCAGGCTCCAGCTCTCACCCCGGGGCCCACACAACTGCTCTGATAGTCCCGCAGAGGCATCTGCAGAAGGACAATTTCTCTGAGGGGTGTGCGTGTGTCTGTATGTGTGCCTGTGTGCACACACGTGGGTTGGACGCCTGGGTTCCGTGTGTGTGTGAGGGTTGGATGCCTGGTGTGTGTGCACATGTGTGTTGGATACCTGGGTTGTGCCCATGTGTGTGCATGGATGGGACACCAGGGGTGGGTAGGTTGGATGCCTGGGCTGTGTGTGTGTCCATCCATCCCTGGTGCCTGGAATTGGTGGGTCCATGCAGGACATGTGGGATGTGGTGGGAGCCAGGATGCAGCCAGCTCTGGGGTGGGGCAGGGCAGGAGTGGCTGAGTGGAACAGCACAGGAGAACCCTGGGCCTTGCCCCGGAAGGCACCAGCTGGGCAGGATTGGGGTCAGTGCACATGGCGGGGCGGGCAGGGACAGGGGCACCACAGGGGCAGCAGATCTGGGGTGGGGGGGGCCTCAGTCATGGCAGAAGGGAACACACACACGCGCCCCAGGCATCCAACATGCGCGCGCGCACACACACAGAATCCAGATCTCTCTCACACAGTTAACAGCAGGGGTCAGAGACACCCAAAGGACCCCCATCCTTGCCCAGGGACCCAGACTTCTGCTCTGGCCCAGCCACCCAGCGCCCACCCAAGCCAGCTGCAAGGCAGCACTGGGCAAGGGTGGGGGTCCTATATACCCAGGTCCCAGACCCCCACCCCAGAGGCAGCTGCAACTGTCATACCCAGCCCTGTGCCCCACCTGAGCCAGCTGCAGCTATCTTATCCCCAGCTCTGGATGCCCTTCCCCAGAGCCAGCCGTAGCCGTTTTACCCAGCTCCCACCCCAGAGCCAGCTGCAGCTGTTATACTCAGCCCCCAGCACTCCACCCCAGAGCTGGCAGCAACTCTGCTATACCCAACCCCCCAGGGGGGTGGGCAGAGACTGGGGGAGATGTGAATGGGGTACCAAGAGTCTCATCCCTGTCCCCACCTGCTCCCCGACACTAGGGGACTTACCCATCTCCATCAGCTGCGCGGCAGGACCGCCAATGGCATCAGTGCTGCGGTGCCTGCATGGCGGGGAGGGCGGCGGGGAAGAAGGTCCCTGTGGGTAGTGGGTGCCACTGGACGAGCACACAGGGGACTGGCCCCATACTCCCCCCCCCCAGCTAACTATTCCAATGGGCCAAGTACAAGGCACCATAACTCATCCAGGGTGAATGAGTCCAGCCTGGGGGGCAGGGAGCCCGGATGCCTGGGTTCTCTGGGCAGGTGAAAGCAGGCCCCACTCATCCAGTTTCCCATCCAGGCCGCGACATGGTCTATGCATGCTTAGCAGCAGGACATGCCAGGTGTGGGAAACCCCGAAAGCACCCTTGAGGATCAGGGGGTGGAAGGACCAGGTTGCAGGTGGTCTGGCCTAGTGGTCAGACCACTGAAGGAGGGACCTGAATCACAAGCCAAGTCAGGAGCCCAGCCACCAGCTCCAAGGAGAAACTTTAATGGGATCCTTCGTTTGGCAGAACGCAGCCTGGACACCTTTGCAATGTCTAATGAACCCCTGCAAATGCCAGCTGAATGGACAGGAGGGTTGTAACTCTGACCAGAGGAAGCCATTGCAGCCAGGGACAGATCCAGGATCTCCCAAAGGGGGTGCGGGAGCATCGACCCACCCTGCTCCCAGTTTCCTCCAGTAAGAAGGAGACCGTGAGGTCTCTTTAAGTCTCTAAAGCAGGTGAACCCCACCCCCCTCCTTCTCCATCCTCTTCAGTGCGTTGAGTCCGAGAGAAATAGGGCCAGAAGGGAGCTGTGGAGGTCGCATCCAGTCCAACTCCTTGCCTCAGGCAGGATCAGACCCATCCAACCCATTCCAGACAAACCCAGCACCCTAAACCCTTAGCAAAATTACTATCATGGCACTGGATATCATCCATGAAGCTGCCCCAGAGGGACCTCAGCTGCTAATAGAGATTCCAGGCAGGGACTCTGGTGCTTCTTGCCTGAGACCCGGGGTGGGGGGAAGGGACTGAGAAGGGAGGATTTTCACCAGCTTTAGGGATTGTGAAAAGTCCTCAGAGGCTTATAGCACAGTGCAATCCAAAAGGTGGGGATGTCACCATGCCACCGCACCCCTTCTGCATCCACCCCTAGATCCAGATAACCAGAAGGCAAGGGCAGCAATAGGGCTTTTGGAAGTTCAAGTCCCCTCCAACTGATAGATGCTGTGTGCGGACAAAGTCAATCTGGGGCGCTCTGTCTCTAGCTGATGCAGCTAGCTGAGATCCAAACTGTCTCCTCGGAGCTTGTGGGGGGAACCTTCTTCCTTGCCCCATGAAATCTGGGGGTCTGCAGTGGGTCCTACCTCCTGTGGGTGCATCTCTACCCTGCCCTCAAGTCCTTCACAACGGTGTGACTGGGACCAGCCCCAGGATCTCCATGAAGCCACTGGAAGAGCAGGGCTGGGAAATCCCAGTCTTTTGCATCTGCATAGGTCTCCAGCCTCTGGTTCGTGCCCATCTCACGACTCTGGAGATAGGTAGAGACCTGCCCCAGGAACGCCCTGTTTAGGTCTGGTAAGACTGAATTATGGTTGAGATGGTGAAAAGAAAACCTGAATTGGGCTCTGGGGGACACCGCAGGATCCGTGTAGGGTCAGATGCCTGATGACATCTGGCCTGATGCCCCTCATGTTCCTTCAGGGCCAGACTCTGACCTCCAGAGGGATGAAGAGGACATTTGCTCTCCCAGGAGAAATTCTCTCAGGCGTGATTGAACCCCAGATATTTTCCTCCTGGAGCAGCCATTTTTACTCTGGGAGAAAAGGCCCAAATGTCTGCACACTCGCAATTTCCCCTGGGAGAGCAGCACACTCTCCCAGGAGTAAATGAAGGTCTGTACGAGGCCAGAGGCAGCTCTGAGCTAGCTCATCTGGGACACATGCTGACAGGGACCTTCCTCTTCTTTGCCCCAGCACATACAAGGCCCCGTCACGTCCTACCTTGTGAGGGACAAGGGCAAGGCAAATCTCTTCAGGCCCTCAGTGTGGGGATGAGTTGGCTCACCCGAGTGCAGCTGCGGGCTGGGACCAGAGGTGCACCGAAAGCTCTGTCCATAGGCAGCCAAGGGGTCCCCAGAGGGGATGCACTGGTGCTGGGCCAGGCTGCAGGGCTGCGTGAAGCACCTGCCACAGTCGGGGCAGCCGTACGGGCGCTCCCCGGAGTGGATGCGCCGGTGCTGGGCTAGGTGGGCATGCTGGGCAAAGCTCTTGGGGCACTGGGGGCAGCGGTACGGCTTCTCCCCTGTATGCACGCGGCGGTGCCGGGCCAGGTCTGAGCGGCTCACAAAACGCTTCTTGCATTCGAAGCAGCCATGGGGCTTCTCCCCTGCGTGGAGGCGGCGGTGCCGGGACAGGGAGGACAGGTGAGCAAATGGTTTCTTGCACTCAGCACACCAGTGACGATGCTCCCCCGGGCCGGGGGCCGGCTGCTCCTCGGTGACCTCCGGCATCTGGGCACCTGCTGGGTGGAGACATGGAGCTTTGTCCCTGCCCTGCTGCTCCCCTGAGCTGTCACGGGACTCAAAGCAAGGCTGGGCCTTGGCACTTGGTTTTCCCTGGGCCCCAGCCACACATTATATATATAACGCACCTGACTGGTGAATCGTGCAATAAATTTAGACTGGCTACATGTGCAAGGTAATAATCACGCCACAGAAATGGCCATCCAGCTACCAAAAGAGCCAAGCAGCTACAAAGGTAGCACTTGAAAGCATGTAACAACTTTATAGCTGGTGAACTGCGCAATAAGTTCCAATTGGCCACGCGTGGAAAGTAATTAACCACCATTAATAAGCAAATCATGCAATGAATTTAGGACCAGCCATAGATGCAAATTAATTCTCACACAATAAAAATGACTCTCCTTCTATAAAAAGAGCCAACCAGCTCTTAAGTTGTTACACATGTTCAAGCACAATGGCCCTGCTACACATTACATACATTACGCGGTTAACTAGCAAATCGTGCAACACATTTAGGCTGGCCATGTGTGCAATGTAAGCCTGGCCACAAGCACAAAGGAATTATCACACAGCTCACTGGTTAATCGCATAATAAATCTAAACCAGCCAGACGTGCAAAGTAATATTCACACCATTAACTGGTGAACTGCGCAATATATCAAGACTAGTCACACATGCAAAGTACCTATCACGTGATAAAAATGACTGTCCGGCTATTAAAAGAGCTGACCAGCTACAAAGTTAGTGCCTGAAAATGGGTTTATACCTAGTTTCTCTCCAGCTTTAAGTTGGACATGTAGCACGGCCCCTATTTAAACTGAAGTTTCCCTTCCAGGACCCCCAGGGCACTGAGCTGAGGGTTCGGTCCTAGCTGTGAGCCCCCACTGAATGGGGAAAATGTCTTCACCTCTGACCCTCTGGGAGATACGTAAGAGAGAGGCATGAACTAGGCCGGAGCATTCAAGTCGCACAGCCCTGGGCGGCCAAGTCTGGGCCAGGCTCCAGCCAGGCCAGAAATCTGGCAGCTGCAGCCCCCTACTGGTGCCCCTCAGTCTTGACCTGCAGCCCCCTGTCCCCCTAGCCCCACTGGTGCCCTTCACTCCCGACCTGCAGTCCCTTGCATCCCTAGCCCTCCTGGTGCCCCTCACTTCTGACCCACAGCCCCCTGCCTCCCTAGCTCTGCTGGTGCCCCTCATATCCAACCTGTGGGAGTTGTGACTGGGAGTGAGGGGCACCGACAGGGCTAGGGGAGCAGGGGGATGTGCTTTGGGAGTAAGGGGCACCAGCAGGGCTAGGAGTACAGGAGGCTGCAGGTCAGGAATGAGGGGCACCTGCACAAATGAAATTTTTCTGCTGACGGACAGTGCCTCCTGGTGCTAGAAAGGGCCAAGCCACTCCCCTCACCTGCTCCCGGGGACGACCTCCTTTTGGGGCACAAGCCTGAGGAGCTTTCATTTGCTGACGAGTCCCAGGTCTCCTCCGTGTCGGGGGAATCTGCAGCAGGACAGAGGCCAGGGGTTAAGCTTACAGGAACCAGGCAAAAGTCAGTAGGAAGACCCATGTCCCCAACACCCGCCTTGGCCCATTGGTGGAGCCACAGGGCCCAGAGCAGGCACCAGTGAGGAGCAACCGCAACTCAATCACTGAGGCCCCAGCCACACATTATACTTATAATGCGATTCACCACTTAATCGTATCTGAAGTTGTGACTGGACCTCATGTTCCATTCATGATGACATGCAGAAAGACCTAAAGTGATCCCGTATATAATGTGGAACAACTTTGTGCCTGGTTCCTATCGCACCACTAACCCAATGTGTGACCAGGTGTGCTCCTACAGTGGGCAGTCTGCAGCTGACTAGGATGCAACCCCATGGCTGGGAGCCCAAGTCTGCTGAGGGAGCTCCCAGGCATGGGACCCTGCTATTGTGGTCCCAGGTGCCCCCTGCACAGGTAATAAGGCCTGTTGGGATCTGAGGTGCGACCCCGATCATGCCGCGCACTATGTGGATTGATTCGCACAACCACTTCTTGCCCCGGCGGCGCTAC
>NW_005843854.1:35168-36444 GCF_000455745.1 Alligator sinensis | reverse complement strand
GTGTGTGTGTGTGTGTGTGTGTGTGTGTGTGTGTGTGTGTGTGTGTGTGTGTGTGTGTGTGTGTGTGTGTGTGTGTGTGTGTGTGTGTGGAATCCACTGTTGACCGGATTGATTCAATGGCTGGAGGCTTCAGGCAGCTTGATTAGCTAAAAATGGCTTGTAGAGTAGAGTTTCATGATGGAAAGTTCCCTCACATTGCACTTTTATATTTCATCTTTGCCATGGCATTTTGTCTTTTATATTTTATGCTTTTAAACCCTTAAGGAATGTACACCCTGTAGAATGAAGTTGTACCCTGGAACATTTTAAAAACTGCATTATAATTGTAATTGTAAAGTGATAAAAGCTGCTATATTGGGCTGGTCCCTTGAGTGAATGTGAGTAGGAGTGAACAGATAATTGCATGAGAAAGCAAGAGCCTCGGGCTGTTAATTGACAATAACCTAACTGGAGATGAGGATCAAAGGCTGCTGGGGACAGCAAGTGAGTTAGGTTAGCACCAGGGTATATTTACAGTCTTTGAAGTGCACATTTTAGTTCTTTTCTTTTCTTTTGTCACACTTGCTCAATCCATATGTAGATATAGTTTCTAGGTTTCTGCAACAGAAAGCCACTTCAGCTTTCTGGCTTGCTTGCACACCCATGCAACGAGTGTGCTAGGTCTCTGCTGATAGTCAGAAGTAAAAAGAATGCACAAAAGCGGGGGTGCAGGCAAGAAGGGGCTTGTTACATGCTCTCCTGTCCTAGTCCTGGATGCAGCTCCCAGCCTGTGCTTGGCCCCATCCCATGCACCCAGCCATTCGTCCTGCCCAGGAGGGTCCCACCCCTGGAGTTGGGTGCACAGTTGTCAACCAGGGTCCAGCAGTCTGAAGAAGCCGCCATCGCTGTAGCTGCTGGGAAGCAGAGTCTGGCCGCTGGGCAGCCCCAACGCCGCTGTGTGCCCGGGACCAGGCGTACGTGCCGCAGCCTGGCCTTCCCCCTGCTCCTCGGCTGAGCGGGGCCACCGCAGGCTGCACAAAATCCCCTGGCAGGTGGGTGTCTATACACGTGCTCCAGGGTGGGGTTGGGGTTTTAATTAGAGTGGCTCCTGGACAGGCGCTCTAATTAAAACACTATAGCATCATTTATGAAGTGTCTTGCATTTCAAAATGACAGTGGGGGCACTTTATGCATGTGTTTGTTTGGTTTTTGCTTTGAAAAATATATTTCTCTGTCTATACATATATGTAGTGATATATATATATATACATCCTTTATCATAAACTTTCCATCGCAC
>NW_005843854.1:29776-34991 GCF_000455745.1 Alligator sinensis | reverse complement strand
TCTCTGGGTCCAGTTGTGTTGCTGTCCCCTTCCTTCTCCCTGTCCACTTCCCCTCCCGGGGGGTCTTTGACCAGCCGGTGCCACGGGTCCCTTCTCCAGGTGGAGTTGGCTGCATCCTCTCCATCCTTTCCTACCACTTTCCTGGAATTGGATTGCAGTTTGCTCAGAGACATTTTGACACAGTCTGTTTCCTCAAGCTCCATGTGTCTGAACACCAGCAGGCTCCTGCATTGCCGCAGGTGCTCCTGTTGCAGGACACAGACTGGTTGAAGTGGGTTGTCTGGGACGCCTGAGGTTCATTCATAGGTTCATACATGTCAGAGCCTGGAAGGGACCTCAGAAGATCATCGGGTCCAGCCCCTGCACTGGGCAGGAAAGACAACTGCGGTCACGTGAACCCAGCAAGGTGACCGTCCCGTCTCCTCTTGAAGATGTCCAGGGTAGGTGACTGCACCACCTCTCCAGGGAGCTTATTCCAGTCTGGGCACCCTGGTTGTGAAGTTCTTCCTAATGGTGAACCAGAAATGATTTTCCAGGCGTTTGTGGCCATTATTCCTGCTTTTTCCTTGGGTGTCCTGATGACCGGTTGTTCACCGAGCTCTTGATGTACGCCCCTGAGGTAGCAGTAAGTTGCTACCACATCCGCTCTCAGCCTCCTCTTCTTTAGGCTGAAGAGTCCCAGGTCCCCCAGCCTTTGCTCGGATGATCTCTGATCATACAGGTAGCCCTTCTCCAGACCCTCTCCAGGTTTTCCATGTCCGTGCCCAGAACTGGACACGGTACTCCAGCTGTCACCTCACCGGTGCTGAGTACAGTGGAAGGATCACTTCCCAGGTTTGACACGAGATGCATTGATCGATGCATGCCAGAGTGCTCCTGGGAGATCATCCAGTCTGGTTCCCTGCCCAGGCCAGGAACTTATTGGGCTCGGAAAAGCTCAACATGCCTCCTCCTGAACACCCCCCGGGATGGAGATGGAACCACATCTGCTGGGAGAGCATTCCCGATGCTGGCGACCCTTACAGAGAAAAGTTTGTCCTTGTATCTAGGCTGAATTTGCCCTCTATAAGCTCATGTCCACTGGTCCGTGTCCTGCCTTGAGGTGCCTTTCTGAAGAGTTTCTCCCCAGATTTTTGTGTTCTCGCCTGACGTACTTGTCAGTGGCCATCCGGTCACCACTCATCCTTCTCTTACCTAAACTAAACAGGCCCAGCTCCCCGAGTCTGTCCTCATGGGGCCTGTCCTCCATGCCCTTGTCCATGCAGGTGGCCCTTCTTTGTATGCTCTCGAGCTTATCCACGTCCTTCTGGAAGGCGGTGCCAGAACTGGATGCGGCACTCCAGTGGGCCGGCTTCGAAGGGCTCCAAGCGACTGGGGGGCGTTCCCAACCAACCAGGCACTGGCAGGGGAGAGCGTCTCAGCCATGTGTCCAAAGATGGCTGATGGGCAGGGATCCTGGCTTTCTCTGATAACAAATCCAAATGAAACACCATGATAAAAAGGAAAGGTGTTATCTGCTTGTGGAGGCACGAAGGCCCCAAGTGGGGAAGAGCTGTGAGTATGTGCAGTCAAGTAAGCTTGAGCTGGCTCTAACCCAGTGGTTCCCAACCCATTCACCACAGTGGGCCACACTTGCAGCTCTCAGTGTGTTACTAGGGTTGCACACACGCAACCAACTTCCAGTGTATCCATGTAACTGGGTGTCACTGGGCCGGAGCAGTGTGCTCGCTGGGCCGCGTGCGGCTGTGGGGTGAGAACCGCGGCTCTGACCCAGTACTTGTGGTACACTGCAAATACATTAAAACAGGGTGACTGAGGGGAAAGGGAGTGACAGGCAGATAAGAGAGAACTGGAAGCAAGTTCTTTAAACACAAGCAACTACAACATCTGAAGGAAAGGAGGTTCCTTTTTTCTCCTTCTCCTTTTCTAAGATATGACATGGCCTCAGAGGACACCCACTGGGATGAGAGCGCATGGGCAAGGATAGCAAACATTCAAAAACCACGTACATCCAGGTGTTGTGTTTTACTTCTTCCCCAAGACCAATGGACATGCCCATCATTTAAGAAACATGGTTCGGCTTTTACTTGCTTCGAGAGGGGGAAAACCAGGACTGCATGCAAGTAAAAATACAGACCCACTCGCTCAATTCTACCAGGAACAGAACTGCAGCAGGATGCCATAAAATGACATGAGAGCATCTATTAATGGCAGCCATCCAGAGTTTAGAAACCCACTCCTAAAGTGAAGCCTAACAGCATACGGTTTAATAACTTCTCCAGAATGATTCAGGACTGGGACTGCCATGGCAGAAAATGCTTTTCTCGTCATTTTTAAGTGACCGCAGGTATTACCCAGGATGTTTGAGTACACCATAACTTGAATGTCCGGTGCCTATGAGAATGCTGCTGTGGCGGCGTGGTTCCCGTGCTTTACCTGTGGCAGGTGAGGTGTTAGGTCTGTGTTGTGTCAGGGTTGATGGTAGGCTTATGTAGAGTTGAGATCAGAGGTGGGCAATTGTTTCGGCTGCAGGGCTGCTTACCGAGTTTTGGCAAGCTGTCGAGGTGTTGGGGTGGATAGGTGTGGGGTGAGAGAGCATGTGGGTGTGTATATGTGGGGTGTGAATGTGTATCGGCTTTTTGGGGGTTTGTGTGTGGGGGGAGGGTGGCTGTGTGTGAAGGGGTGGGGGTGTGGGGAGCTGTTAAATCTACTTTAACTTCTGCCCCTGCTCTAGGGCTACCAGATTATCGAAAACCTTTTACGCTCTTTGTCCATGAGTGACTAGGAGTAGCCTCTGAAGTACTTACTCAACCTTTAAGCACCACCCAATGCCCAGTAGCTTACTTCTCTGCACAATTAAATCCAGTGGCAAAGGGGGGAGTAGGCTGCCTTCACGCAGTGGCAGCAGCTGCAACAATAGTTGAGAAAGCCCAGGAATTAATCCTTGGATACCCCCTTATCCTAAAGACTCCACACGCAGTAGCCCTCCTCCTCCTCCAGAAAAATACTCAACATTTTTCTCATCAGAGAATAAACAAGTATAAAACCACACTTTTAATAGCTTAAACCTTTGGTATTAAACTTAATCCAAATTATTATAACTGTAATCTGCCTGTTATGCTATTTTCAGTATTTATACTCTCTAAAACAACAGTTTATACAAAGGCAAGTAAAAATATATAGTCAATTTATACAAATATCCAACAACAATCATCAAAACCTAACCCCATAAGAAGTTAAATACCTAAAAGTGTATTCCAAAATTCCCTCTAAAAAATTAAAACAAAGTGGGGAACTGTGGTGAGCAGGTTTGTTATTACCCTGAAATAGAATAGTTTTCTGATAGCATGCTGTTAGGTTAACAATAATTTAAATTATTAAGAAGTATTAGCTTTGCAGCTGAATACAAGGCATGACCTGTGGCCTAGCAATGCAGCTGACCACAAGGCAGAATGATAGCTAAGCCTTTGCTTGTGTCAAGTAATCATTTTACCTGTGTTAACCATTTTCTGAGTAAAATGCAACAAGTGAATCTGTGTCTATGTGCTGTAAATCAGATACAGCAAGGAACAAGGTAAGACAAAAAAGCCATTGTTCTAAGTACAGTGATCGTGTCCTTAAGAAGTATCTACCACTGTGCAAGTTCTTGCTAACGTATCATAATGTTACTGTTACTTAACTTTTAGCTTTTAGAAAGTGCTAGTTCAGCTTAATAGAAATATGCTGTTATGAAGATCTGTGAAGCACCACCCAAGTATTGCTTTTGTTAACCCTGTAATCTTGTAGCAGGTGCCAGAATATTATTCAAGTGCTGTGTACCCCTGAAGAGAGAGAGAGAGAGAGAGCCACCAGGATACATGTCCAATGCCGACCAGTCTGCTGTCCCCTCCGGGTGTGATGGGACGGTGCAGGGGGGAGGGGGGCAACCTTCTGGTACTGAAGCTACCCTGGAATGGGTGAGGGTTTTCCAGCAGATTCTGGGGAGGTGACCAGTTCCTCCAGTGACCAGGCGGCCTATAAGAGACTCTGGAGTTTCTCGGGAACGCTTCCAGTCTCTGGAGGGCAGGAAGGATTCAATTCTTGGTTCTCCTATATTCAAGAGACTTTATAGACTTGGCAAATACCTGACGAGGCTGAGCGACTCCGTCTGCTGGAGGTCCTAAGGGAGCCTGCTTTTGGGGTTGTGAGGACTGCTAAACTCCAGAACCCTGCTATCACCACCCAGCAATGCGTGCAGGTCCTTCAGGATGATTTGTCCAACCCACAGGGAGTGGGGGTGCGTACTATGAATTTCTGGGAACTTTCCAGCACAATGGCGAAACTCTTTCAGCATATCTCCTGCTCTTAGAGCTGGTTTTACAATGCCTGGTGACCCAGGGAGCACTTAATGTCACCAACGCCGATCAGATACGGCTCTGGCAAATTTGTATTGGGGCATGGTATAGCTTGGACTTACTCCAGAAACTCAACTTAGCAGAGAGCAGTAGCAGCCCACCTGACTTCAGTCACCTCCTCCGAGAGATTTGTGAGGACGAAGAGATATCCAGACTCAGAGAGACTATGTGGGTCCCAGAGGATGTTTCACCCCAGAGAGGACCCATGGGTCAGGTGCTAACAGTGGCTTCCCATGAGAACACCTTGTTGGGAGTGGGAGTGGAGCCTCTGGCTCCAGCACTAGCAGATGCTGTGGCCAGAGCCCTCCCCAGGGGTCAGCCCTTGTCCCCTCCTCGTGCCTCGGGAGGACCTCGGCCCCATACCCGCTCTAGGGCCCCAGGGTTCTGCTATAGATGTGGGGAGCCGGGGCACATGGCTCAGAAGTGCACCAGCCTGAGAACCCTGAATTGGTATCTGAAAGGTTAAAAGGGCGGTGGGCAGCAGGAAAGGGGGAAGGGGCAGAGCAATGGAGTCAGCTCCACTGTGGATGTGGACAGACTCCCGCACATTACCCTCAGTAAATTCACTGCCAAAGGGGCTAGTGGGACCCCGTGCAGAGGTGCTGCACCTGGGGAGAGGGAATTGCCAGCACACCTATAGGCAGGGGGATGACCTTCTCAACAGCACAGC
The DNA here is from genome assembly GCF_000455745.1 of Alligator sinensis. NCBI lineage: Eukaryota > Metazoa > Chordata > Crocodylia > Alligatoridae > Alligator > Alligator sinensis. The sequence goes on along the minus strand of NW_005843854.1, from coordinate 29,927 downwards.
GGCAGAAAGAGATCTCAGAATCATTGTCACGTGAGAGTGAAACACAGGATACAGTTTTTATACAGGCTCCATGGCCTTGTTTGGAAAAAGGGGTGAAGTAGAAGAATAAAATGTCATTTTGTGAGCTTGGGGAGATCAGTTCATCTCAAAC